>NW_024412427.1:26621145-26668528 GCF_014898765.1 Herpailurus yagouaroundi | reverse complement strand
TTACAATAAAGTAAGCTAGAGAAAAGATGTTATTTTATATATATATTTTTTTCATTTTTAGATCAAGAGAGAGAGACCATACAAGCAGGGGAGAGGGACAGAGGGAGAGAGAACCTTAAGCAAGCTCTATGAGGAGAGCAGAGCCTAACCCCACGACCCTGGGATCATGACCTGAGCCAAAATCAAGAGTTGGACACTCAACTAACTGAGCTACTCAAGTGTCTCAAGAAAAGATGATGTAATAGGAAAATCATAAAGAAAATACATTTATAGTACTGTACTATATTTATAAATAAAAGAATCTATGTAATAGTGGACCCTACCACTTTGAACCCATGTTATTCAAGAGTCAACTGTATTATAATAGCCCTCCTGAATTATTTGTCACTAAACTGAATATCTGGGAACACTCAGTGAGTTTCTATTGACTGCTTTTTTGGTTGCTGTGGTAAAATATATATAACATACAATTTATTATTTTATCCTTAAGTGCACAGTTCAGTGTCATGAAGTGCATTCATATTGTTACGCAACCACTACAATCACCAATCTCCAGAACATTTCACCTTCCCAAACTGAAACTTTGTACCCATTAAATAATAACTCCTCATTCCCCTGGGCCCCTGGCAATCACCATTTTACTTCTTTACTGTATATTTCTTCTTGAGTATCTGTCAGTTTCCTACTTCTTTGAATGTCTCACTTTTTTTTTAAACTGGAGATTTTGGATAATATATTGTAGCAACTTTGGAATCTCATTATTTTCCACTTGAAGGTTATTGTTTTTGGAAGGTTTTTTGGTTTAATAATTTACCTGGGCTAAATCTGTGAAATATGTTTTTCTCATGATATTTTTCTCTTATGTATTTGCATACATTTTTAAATTCCTGTTTTTACTTTTAATTCTAGCTTGCTAAAGTTTGCCCCCGTATCGTGGTAGCCTAGTTGTCAACGATTGAACAATCATTTTGCTCAAATAACATTTAGTGAACTACGCTTTTTAGGCTTCCATTTTCTCCTGATAGATCTCCGTGTGGGTAAGAGAGCACAAAGCTCAGACTATTTTCAAGTATTTTCTGGTTTTCATATTCTGCTGGGCTTTGTCCACTACTCACATAGATACAGCCTCAGAATTGGCTTGGAGTATAGGAAAGTCTTGGAGCCTCCTTGGTCTACAACACACGTGTTTAGCCTTAGCCAGAAGTATGCTTGTCCCAACCAGAACCAGAACCACAGCCTTAGGCTTTGCCCTTTCACCTGGCCAAGATCTTGACTTCCATTAACAGCTCTGCTGGGCATGATCACCACATCCAAGTCAGGTGAGTCTCTTTTGACCACAGCAACACAGCCTGCCCCACTTGCAGAACTTCCACACCAACCAAAATAGAAAGAAGAGATTGGAGCAAGAATGTAGAGATTTCCACTATTCTTTTCTGAAATTCAACAGTTTTTGAAGCATAAATTCTCCTCAGCTTGTTGTATTACATGGTTTTATTTCCAGAGCTCTGAAATGGGTGTGGGATGTTTTTATCCAGGTTTACATTTGCCTTGGGGGGGGGGGTTGCTGGCAGGAGGAGAAGATTTACCCACTTCCTCCCTCACTGTAATATAGCCTGAAGTCTGCTTTTTAATCACTTTCTTTTATAGAAAAAATTCTCAAAGTGTGGTCCTCAGATAGGCATGTCAGCCTCAATGGGGAACTTGTTACAAATGTAAATTCTTAGGCTCCACCCCAGACTTACTAAACCAGAAACTCTGGATACAGAGCTCAGTAATAAGTGTTTTAACAAGCCCTTGAGGCAATTCTGAATGCACACTAAAGTTTAGAACCCTAATTCAGAGCATATTTAATAATAATAATTGTTGTTGGAGTTCTCTATTTCAAGGAAAAATAACCAAATTTAAGATCTTTTTAGGTGTTTTATCAAAGTCATCTTGTATGATTTGACAAAGGATTTATGAAACACTAGCATATCCTTTGAACCCTTGGGTCCAAAGACTGACATGAATACTTTTTTATACCAAAAAATAGTGGCCTGATATGCACAAAGAAGTACTAGACAGAATTTAAGAGCACAAACCTGAATGTTATCTAGATGTACTACTGTGTTACGTTCCCACTTATGAGAGCTGAGATTTAGCCTCTTCAAAAACATATGCCCAATATGACAGTTTTTCTTCACTAAAAACACTTGGTTGTACCAAGATAATGAAGACGTATTTTTGCGTGACAGGTATGAATGTTCCTAAAAGCTACATTATTTATAGACATGCATTTTAAAGGCAGAAGGTCATTCTTCTTTCCACCAAAAGTATCCTTATAGTAATCATTTTTTGTAATTACTGGTCCCTATAGCTACTTGAATACATGTTTAAACAATGTTTACTGAAAAAAATCTTCAGAATACCTGTATTATATAATGTATTTATGCAAAGTTTTAAAATAAAACATTACCTATTGTTTATAGATACATATGTATATAGAACTATGACAAACATAAAGATATACATGAAATGCATGAGAATGACTGTCTCTGTGTGGAGTAAAAATAAAACTGGGAAGATAAGTCAAAGATGTTTTCAGTTTTATAATGTTTTCTGTTATTTAAAAATATGACAAAATCCTCACAGATTCTGAGTATTGGAAATGCTATTTTCTCAGGATGAAGTATAGGGAAGAATTCTCGAGTTCAAGAATGGGCAATGCAGCTTACTTGAACTGAGGGACAGTTCTCAGACAGAAGGGCAGATATGCCTAGTAACCACTGATTCTTCTGTTCCCAGAGAATAACTCTGAGGGTTCAAAGCTATTTCCAGAAAATAAGAGTTAGACATAGGGATAAGACATGGAAGTTCAAGAATAAAATGTGTTATCCAGAGAAATCAAAAGAGGAGTGTTTGGGAGACACATACATTTGTAGCTATGTCTTTATACCTATAATTCCAGATTAATTTAAATTCATGAATTAATGGTGTAATGATAAAAAGATGGGAATGTTGCGTCAGAGAGACTCCATAAAAATATTGGATCTGCCAATATGTTCTCATCCTAACATCTCTGAACTTTCAATCTTTAATCTGTAGAGTGAGAGTAAGAGTACCTACCTCCTAGGACTACTGATAAGATTAAAGGAGACAATTCAAGTCTCAATGTTAGTACAGTGCCTAGCATACAGCCAGTACCCCATAGAGGTTAGTTATTAGTATCATCCCTTTATTCGTCTATCCAACAGTTAGTTGGTCAGTGCCTAGTATATGTCAGACACTATTCACAGTTCTGAAGATACAGCAAATGAACAAGACACACACAGCCCATGCTATTATAGAACCTACAACTTATCAGGGAAGAGAAGCAGTTACCTAAGAAAACAGTAACTTTGATGGAGACTGTATAAAGGGAGACTGTATAAAGGCTTATAGTCCTAATGTATTTAGGCCATGCAGAGGGGTCTGCTGGAGGATCTAAAGGATGAGTGGGAGTTTATTAGGCAAATAGGGCAGGGGGTTTGGACTAATAGGTAGAATTATTCCTGGTTTAACAAAAATCAACTAGGAAATGCCATTTTTTACAATTATAGTAGGAATGAAACTTGGAGATTTACTAATGCCTTTGTGGACTGTGTCCTGCAAAGCTGACCCTGCAGGTATGGATATCATATATACCACATTTGTGAATCTGAGCCCTTTGGTGTGCTCAACCTCCAGGAAGTTGCGAATACTGGCATATTTAGTTTAAAGGAAAGTTTTGTGCCCCTTGCAGCTATTTATGAGATTTCTTTTTTGCCATAAATAATGCTGTGGCAGAAACAAAGGAAGTATTTTAGCTATAAGCTCCTGCCCCATCACCTCTTGCTTACCATCTCTGAGAGAATGCTCTAATGTTACGCAGTTTTCCATCCTCCTGCTTCTTCCTCTGAATTGTTCACATTTAAATCCATTGACACTCCCCCAGAGAAGTCCTGTTCATCCCTGCTCCCAAAGCCAGGTTTAGAGATTCAGATGCCTAAGCAGCTTTAACCTTTCCTGAGCTGGAGTTTGACTTAGGTCACCTTTTCAGTCTCAATGCTGACCCCTGGGTTCTAGAATGTTGCCCAGGTCTCTGCAAATGCCATTCAGATCTAGGATGAGAGGCCCCCATAAGGATACTGGGTCATCTCTGCAGTCCTCCAAGTTTCAGGACACTCCCCGCCCTCCACCCTTATGTGTCCAATAAGCATCTGTTAGATTCCTTCTCCCCTCCTTCCATTCCCAGGGCTGGTTGCCTTGCTGGACGTACACATTAAATGCACCATCAATTCCGTTTTGTGGAATCCCTTGCTCCTCAGTGTCACATACCTGCCTGAAAAGGGATATACTGTTATTTCTTGTTCTGAGAGACAGTCTCAGCATACATCCTGTTAAAGGATGTGTATAGCTCACCTTTTCTTGGCCCACTAATGTTGCAGGGAGCTGAAATATTTCATACTCTAGGATATAATAATTTCTGACTCTGAGCATTTAAATGCTTCAAAGAAAGGTTCCTTATAACCACCACTACATAGTATGAAATGAGCTACTGTTAGAATAATCTTTTGTCTATATTTACATGTAAAGTCTTTGTGCTTATTTTGGGTTAACGAAACAACAATTACCTATATTATCTTCCCACCAAAAAAAACCAAAAAACCTCCTCTACCATGCACAGGTATTTGGATTTCTGTTACCCAACAATTCAAGTTACTCCTCTTTATTTGGATAGAACACCACCATATATTAAAATTATCCAGCACCTTTCATCTCTCAGTTTTAGACTATAATGATAATAAAAAAGACAACTACAGTAAAAATCACTTTGTATTTGAAAAGCACTTTACAATGAGGAATTAGTTATTCCACCTCTGTAAAATAGTTACATATTGTAACCATCTTTTCAGAGAAGGAAACCAGGACACAAAATAATGAATTTGTCCTAACTCATAAAAAACAAACAACAACAGCAAAAACAATTACTGAGTTTTGGCCAAAGACAGAGCTGCAGCAATAAGTGATCATGTCCAGTAAAAGGACTTTGTGAGTGGAGCGAAGGTCCTCAATGTCTGTGACTGGACTCTTGGGATCTCCCTATATTTGCCGCCATTCAGAAATGGCCAGGTTCATTCCTCCGTATACCCCACTCCATACATCCAGTTAGGAGTCAAATTAAGGCATCTCCAAAGAATGGAATAGGATTCTTCATAGTGCTAAAATTAAAAAGATTATAAAGTGGCTTTTAAAGAAATTGCCCCACCTTGTATTACCATGGAGCTACAAAAGATACAGAAAGAAAACTGTTCTTCCTCATAAACTGAAGGAATATAATCTAGTGATCCTATAACACAGGAGACATGACCCGCAGTATTTACTTGGATTTTTATTTCCCACTGTGCACTTAGAGGTCACATTCAGAGTCTCCCTGGGGACAAGAAATGGATATTTAAAACAGGAGTTCAATGAGCTTTTTCCTTTGTATACTTTTGAAAAGAGTTTACCTTTAACACAAGTGGATCAGCTGCACAAGCATCATACTACAGCTACTATATGGTTAGGTAGATATATAGACATATCCTGGTGGCTATGAAAGTACTTCCTAACTCTAAACCTTTTGTTTCTAGATATTAAGACTCTGTGTCTAAGAATTTAGATCCCATTAAGTTAGCCAAATGGGGGCTATGAGGGCTCTTGAGGTTTGTAAAAATTATTTTGCAATTATTTATTCTAATCATTGAGAAAGATTTACCTATCTAACATTTTTTGACAGAATGAGAACAGAAATATAAAAGTCACCAGAAGTGTTTACCTATTATGGGGCACCTGAGTGGCTCAGTCTGTTAAATGTCTGACTCTTCATTTCAGCTCAGGTTATGATCTTATGGTTCACAAGATTGAGTCTTACATTGGGCTGTGCACTGACAACATGGAGACTGCTTGGGATTCTCTCTCTCCCTCTATCTCTTCCCATCCCTGCTCATGTGTGTGTACTCCCTCTCTCTCTCTCCTCTCAAAATAAACTTTAAAAAAAACTTAAAAAAAGTTTGCCAATTATGAAACTACATTTTAAAATGCAATCCCCCATAATCAAAAACAAAATGAAAACAAATAAACTTAAGTAAGTATCCAGTTAAAAATATAAATACACAGAAAGACTATCTTTTAGACATACATATTGAGATCAGATATGCAGGAGTCTGTATATTAAAAGAAACATAAAAGGTATAAAAACTAAGCAGATAAAAGTCTTATTTATATCCCAATTCAAGCAAAAAAATAAAATAAAATAAAATAAATAAAATAAAATTGTAAGATAGTAGGAATAATATCAACACTGGACCTTTTTAGGTTTAAAATTTATATTGTGATGTTAAGATAAAAACAAAGGAAAAACACCCACCCTAACTATTAAAACTACATATCAAAATATTTACACACAGCCTATGATCCTTGGATTTGTTTCAAAATAACCTAGGTTTTTGAGTGGATGGTAGTATAGATGAAACAAGATTAGCTATCGGTTGAAAACTATTGAAAATGCATAATGAGAAAATTGGACTTATCATATTACTACTCTATCTACATTTGTAAATGTGTAAAATTTCCTATAATAAAAACTTTAAAAAACAATAATATAATATACTTGTCATAACAATCTTTTTTGAGGTGTGGAGGGTGGATTCAAACTCCTTCTTACTCAAATTTACATTTTGGTAGTTTTCAGCAAAGATCCACAATTATTGTTTTTCAATATTTATCTGAAAATGACTTTATGTTTGCCTCAATACTTGATGATAGTTTTTGTGGGTAAAAAATTTCAGGTTGATATTAATTTTTCCCAAATGTTACTTTTTTTCCTTTTAGTATCTACTGTTGCTGATAATTTAGTTGTCAGTCTAATAGTTGTTTCTTTGTAGAAAATTCTTTCTGGTGTCATTTAAGTTTTCACCTTTCTATTTTATGTTTTACAGCTTCACTATAATGTGTTCATTTCTCGACTTACTTTAATTTTTTGTCACTAGAAATCAGTATGTGCATTCTATGGGGTAACATTTCTGTGGCAATTGTGAAAAATTATCAGCTATTATCTCTTCAAATATTGTCTTTCTTTCAAACTTTTACTTTCTGGAACTCCTACTGTATACATATTGGATATCCTCCCTCTGTCTTCTATCTCTTTCATATTTACCATCTATTTATGTCTCTGTGATGTATTCTGGAAATTCTTACAGTGCTATCTTCTGACTCACTAATTCTTTCTTCAGCTATGTCTAATATTTTATAAAATCTATTAATAGAGTTTTCAATTTCACATTTTTAACTCCTAGGGTTTCAATTTGTTTCTTTTTTACATCTGCCTTTTTGACCATGGTGTTTTATCATTATCTTAGAGTTTGGATTCTGATTTTTATACCTTGAATCATGTTAAACATATTTATCGGTATTTTCTAATAGCTATCTGGCTACCTTAGTTTCTTGGTACTTTAGTCTTGATGCTCATTGTGACTTTTGCATACTTGGTGTCCATATTGGACTGATTCCTCACTTTTTTCATAACTGACTATCTTTTAGAGAGTTTTAGATTCATGGAGACATTGAGAAGATAATACAGAGAGTTCCCATGTACTTCACAACCAGTTTCCATTATTATTGATATATTAAATGAGTATGAGACATTTCTTACAATTAATAAACCAATACTGAAATATTATTATTAAGATCCACAGTTTATTCATATTTCCTTAGTTTTATTTAATGTTTCTTCTGTTCCAGGTACCCTCCAGGATACCACATTACACTGAATTGACATGTCTCCTTACATTCCTCTTAGTTTTGCATTTCTCAGATTTTCCTGGTTTTTGCTGACCTTTATAGTTTTGGGGCATACTGATCAAGTATATTATAGGATGCCCTTCTATTAAAATTTTTCTGATATTTTATACATGATTAGATTAGAGTTATAGTTTTTTGAGAGGAAAGAGGTACATCCTATCAACATGATTTATCACTGTGGTTGTGACTTTGATTATGTGGGTGAAGTAGACTTCATCAGGCTCCTCTGCTATAAAGTTCCTCATGTGTTTTGCAATTTCTGATAATTAGATGATGTTAGCAGGGTTTTTTTTTTTTTTTTCTTTTGTGAGAATACCCTGTGGCCTAGGTTTTGGGAACTTACTTCCAGAATGCTTTTAAATTTGCCTCCGACAGTAACCTCCAGGACCATGTTTTATGTTACTTGATCATGTATGGCACCCTCAGACATAAGTAGTGTGGATTTAAGTACCAAACACAATGAAATTGCAAGCCTGGGATACTTAATTACTAGGGGAGTCTTACTTATAGCTTTCTTGAGCCAATGGGGAATGTATTTCAAGTCCACCCTTCCATTGAGAGTGTAACAACTTGATGATCTTGGCTTTAGAGGAGAATCTAAGCTTTAACCTCCTACTTTATACAATATTATCTCATATCCTCAAATGAGAATGAGACTCATACCTCCTGGTGTCTAATCCTCCACCACCACCTGCACTACACAAAGGCACCTATAATATGTAATTTACATTACAGTTCTGGTTCACTTTGTTTTTTCAGCACTCTCTTATTTATGGCAGCCAAGGATTCCCATTTCTTTCTTGCAAGCTGACTGAGCTACTTAATTTTGATTACATTTTACCCATAATTTATGGATTTTTATTACAGAAAGGGTTTTTTTTATTTCCTCTGTGTATCATATTTTTAGAATCTAAAATCCTTCTGTCAATCTTGTTTGTCTCTCTCCCTCCTATAACACATATGTGAAAAATCCCTTCCCATGTTATCTGTTCTGGAATGATGACACTATTTTATTTAAAAATTTCTAAGTCTCAGAGGAGCCAAATGGTGTAACAGCATGGAAGTTTTTTGTGTGTCTCATGTCCATGAAATACAGCCAGACCAACACTAAACCATCCTGCACACCTACAAAACTGATTGGAGGATTAACACAACAATCTACACAACCTGAACCACAGAATTCAGTAGGTACATGGTGCGGAGAGGTGAACTTGGGAAGAGAGAGGCCATGGAGGGCAGGGAACTGCTTTTGCGGGTGGAAAGAGGATGGAGATGGGCGGGGCAGGAGGGAGAATATGGGAAAAGCACCCCTCCCCAAAAGCAGCTGGAGACAAAGTGGAAAATTAGAAACAGCCACAGGGACTAACCTAAAAAAGGAGAAAGAAAAAGGAGAGGGCTTCAATTCCATTAAGACTGTAAACAGGGGGAGCACAGAGTCTGAAACTCCACAGCTTGATACCTGGTGGTGTTCTGGTGGGAGGGGGGAATCCCCAGGAGCAGAGTGGGTTCTGGAGTTTCTCAGGCCACATGGAGAGAAGTGGTTCCATTGCTACAAGGACATTTGGTAGAGGCTGTGAGACCCCTGGTCCCAGAAGACCCCAGAGAACACTCACAGTCGCTGGTGCTGGAACAAGGTCCTTAAGGGTGAAGGATGGTGCCAGATGTGTGTTGTGATTTTCCACAATCCCTGAAAAGCTGCTGCTACACTATCTTACGGACTTTTTCTGGGGAGGGTTGGCACCTTGCTGCAGTCTCAGGGCACTGGCAGCAGCAGGATCCAGCAAGCATGCCTGGGTGCAGCCAACATTTGGCCATTGCTCAGTGAGACCCTCCTGAAGAGGGTGGAATGGGTCAAAGCTGCAGTCCGTCAGAAGTAAGGGGCTGGGGAAAAAAGCCGCATCTGAGAAAAACTTGGGACAGACAAAAACTGCCTGGGACTTAGTCACAGACAGTGAAAAAGCGGGCAGTGAGTGAAAGCTGAGGACAAAGGACAGGTACGCAATTGCTGATTGCGGAGAACAGAGTTCCGATACTAGAGACTAGGTAGCTGGGTGATGCCATTCACAACTCCCCCATATGTGCATAGGCACCTATGAGCACCACAACACTCCACCCCAGTAGGCTAGCAGGGCCATCCAGTGGAGAATGGAGCCATTACTCTGAGCCCCGCCCAACAGGGCAACGTCGTTCTTCAAGAACACAAGTCTCAATGCCTGCTTAGTTTATGGACTATAAAGTGCTTCATCATCTGACTTCTATGGGAAAATGAAGTAATTATAGTCCTATTGCAATCTGTTAGAAGGTACATCTATTCAATTTTCTTTCTTTTTCTCTTTTTCACTTCTTTTCTTTTCTTGAATACAGAAAGAGAAAAAATTCATTTTTATTTATAATTTTTATTAAAAATAATTTTCTTTAATTTTTTTCTAGTATATTCTTTACTTTGGGGTAATTTTTTTCAAATTCTATTTTGCTCGCATCATATCATTTTAGCCTACTTCAGTGTATTCATTTTTTCAAGTTCCCAAATGATTTACTTTTCCTTTCACCCTTTTTTCCCTCTAATCTGTCAAACCACTTTCAATACCCAGACCAAAACACACCTAGGATCTAGCATTATTTATTCGATTTTGTATGTGTGTGCATTTTTAATATTTTTAATTTTAATTTTTTTAATTTTATTTTTTTAATTTTAATTTTTCTACCTCATTAATTCCTTTTCTCCCTTCAAAATGACAAAATGAAGAAATTCACCACAAAACAAAGAGCACGAAAAAATGACAGCCAGGGATTTAACCAACACAGATACAAGCAAGATGTCTGAACTAGAATTTAGAATCACGATACTAAGAATACTAGCTGGAGTCAAAAACAGATTAGAATCCTTTTCTGCAGAGATAAAAGAAATAAAAACTAGTCAGAATGAAAAAATGCTATAACTGAGCTGCAATCATGGATGGATACTGCAGCCGCAAGAAAGGATGAGGCAGAACAGAGAATCAGCTATATAGAGGACAAACTTACAGAGAATAATGAAGCAGAAAAAAAGAGGGAGATGAAAGCAAAAGAGCACAATTTAATAATTAGAGAAACCAGTGACTCATTAAAAAGGAACAACATCAGAATCATAGGGGCCCCAGAAGAGGAAGAGAGAGAAATAGGGGTAGAAGGGTTATGTGAGCAAATCATAGTAGAAAACTTTCCTAACTTGGGGAAAGATACAGACATCAAAATTCAGGAAGCACAGAGGACCCCCATTAGATTAAACAAAAACTGCCCATCAACAAGGTATATCATAGTCAAATTCACAAAATACTCAGGCAAGGAGAGAATCATGAGAGCAGCAAGGGAAAAAGTCCCTAACCTACAAGGGAAGACAGACCAGGCTTGCAGCAGACCCATCCACAGAAACTTGGCAGGCCAGAAAGGAGTGGCAGGATAATTCAATGTGCTAAATCAGAAAAATAGGCAGCCAAGATTTCTTTATCCAGCAAGGCCATCATTCAAAATAGAAGGAGAGATAAAAAGTTTCCCAGACAAACAAAAATTAAAGGAGTTTGTGACCACTAAACCAGCCCTGCAAGAAATTTTAAGGGAGACTCTCTGAGGGAAGAAAAAATGAATATATATATATGCATACACCAAAAGCAACAAAGATTAGGAAGGACCAGAGAACACCACCAGAAACTCCAACTGTATGAGCATAATAATGGCAATAAATTTATCTTTCAGTACTCACTTTAAACGTCAATGGACTCAATGCTCCAATCAAAAGACATAGGGTAACAGAATGGATATGAAAACAAGACCCATCTATATGCTGTTTACAAGAGACCCACTTTAGACCTAAAGACACCTTCTGATTGAAAGTAAGGGGATGGAGAAACATCTATCATGCTAATGGTCAACAAAAGAAAGCTAGAGTAGCCATACTTATATCAGACAATCTAGACTTTAAAATAAAGACTGTATCAAGAGATGCAGAAGGGCATTATATCATAATCAAGAGGTCTATCCACCAAGAAGACCTAACAATTGTAAACATTTATGCACCAAATGTGAGAGCACTCAAATATATAAATCAATTATCACAAACATAAAGAAACCCATTGATAGTAATACCATAATAGTAGGAGACTTCAACACCCCACTCACAGCAATGGACAGATCATCTAATCAAACAATCAACAAGGAAGCAATGGCTTTGAATGACACACTGGACCAGATGGACTTAACAGATATATTCAGAACATTTCATCCTAAAGCAACAGACTATACATTCCTCTCCAGTGCACATGGAACGTTCTCCAGAATAGACCACATACTGGGACACAAATCAACCCTCAGCAAGTACAAAAAGATCGAGATCATACCATGCATACACCACAAAACTATGAAACTTGAAATCAACCACAAGAAAAAATTTGGAAAGGTAACAAATACTGGGAGAGTGAAGAATATCCTACTAAAGAATGAATGGGCTAACCAAGAAGTTAAAGAGGAAATTAAAAAGTATATGGAAGCCAATGAAAGTGATAACACCATAACCCAAAACCTCGGGAGGCATCAAAGGCATTCATAAGAGGAATGTATATAGCAATCCAGGCCTTCCTAAAGAAGAAAGAAAGATCTCAGATACACAACCAAACCTTATGGCTTAAGGAGCTGGAAAAAGAACAGCAAATAAAACCCAAAACCAGGGGCGCCTGGGTGGCGCAGTCGGTTAAGCGTCCGACTTCAGCCAGGTCACGATCTCGCGCTCCGTGAGTTCGAGCCCCGCGTCAGGCTCTGGGCTGATGGCTCGGAGCCTGGAGCCTGTTTCCGATTCTGTGTCTCCCTCTCTCTCTGCCCCTCCCCTGTTCATGCTCTGTCTCTCTCTGTCCCAAAAATAAATAAACGTTGAAAAAAAAATTAAAAAAAAAAAAATCAAAACCAGCAGAAGACAGGAAATAATAAAGGTTAGAGCAGAAATTAATGCTATCAAAACAACAACAACAACAACAAAAAGAAAAAAAAAAAACACAGTAGAACAGATCAATGAAACCAGAGGCTGGTTCTTTGAAAGAATTAATAAAATTGACAAACCACTAGCCAGTTTAATCCAAAGGAAAAAGGGCCCAAATTAATAAAATCAAGAATGAAAGAGGAGAGATCACAACCAACACAGCAGAAATAAAAACAATAATAAGAGAATATTATGAGCAATTATATGCCAATAAAATGGGCAATCTGGAAGAAGTGAACAAATTCCTAGAAACATATACACCACCAAAACTGAAACAGGAAGAAACAGAAAATTTGAACAGACCCATAACCAGTAAGGAAATTGAATTAGTAATCAAAAATCTCCCAAAAAACAAGAGTCCAGGGCCAGATTGCTTTCCATGGGAATTCTACCAAATATTTAAGGAAGAGTTAACACCTATACTCTTGAAGCTGTTCCAAAAAGTAGAAATGGAAGGAAAACTTCCAAACTCTTTCTATGAAGCCAGCATTACCTTGATTCCAAAACCAGAATGAGACCCCACTAAAAAGGAGAACTAGAGACTAATTTCCCTGATGAACATGGATGCAAATCTTCAACAAGATATTAGCCAACCGGATCCAACAATACATTAAAAAAATTATTCACCACAACCAAGTGCGATTTACACCTGGGATGCAGGGCAGGTTCAACATCGGCAAAACAACGTGATTCATCACATCAATAAAAGAAAGGACAAGAACCATATGATCCTCTCAATAGATGCAGAGAAAGCATTTGACAAAATACAGCATCCTTTCTGGATAAAAACCCTCAAGAAAGTAGGGATAGAAGAAGCATGCCTCGAGATCATAAAAGTCATATATGAATGACCCAATGCTAATATCATCCTCAATAGGGAAAAACTGAGAGCTTTCCCCCTAAGGTCAGGAACAAGACAGGGATGTCCACTGTCGCCACTGTTATTCAACATAGTCTTGGAAGTCTTACGTCTACAATCAGATAACACAAAGAAATAAAAGGCATCCAAATTGTCCAGGAGGAGGTCAAGCTTTCACTCTTCGCAGATGACATGACACTCTACATGGAAAACCCTAAAGATTCCACCAAAAAACTGCTAGAACTGATTCATGAATTCAGCAAGTTGCAGGATATAAAATCAATGCACAGAAATCGGTTGCATTCCTATATACCAACAATGAAGCAACAGAAAGAGAAATCAAGGAATCAATCCCATTTACAGTTGCACAAAAACCGTAAAATCTCTAGGAATAAATCTAACCAAAGAGGTTAAAAAGCTATACACTGAAAACTACAGAAAGCTTATGAAAGAACTGAAGAAGACACAAAAAAATGGAAAAAGATTCCATGCCCATGGATAGGAAGAACAAATATTGTTAAAAGGTTGATACTACCCAAAGCAATCTACATATTCAATGCAATCCCTATCAAAATAACACCAGCATTCTTCACAGAGCTAGAACAAATAATCCTAAAATTTCAATGGATCCAGAAAAGACCCCAAATAGCCAAAGCAATCTTGAAAAAAGAAAACCAAAGCAGGAGGCATCACAATCCCAGACTTCAACTATACTACAAAGCTGTAATCATCAAGACAATATGGTACTGGCACAAGAACAAACACTCTGATCAAAGGAACAGAATAGAGAACCCAGAAATGGACCCACAAACGTATGGCCAACTAATCTTTGACAAAGCCGGAAAGTATATCCAGTGGACTAAAGACAGTCTCTTCAGCAAGTGGTGCTGGGAAAACTGGACAGTGACATGGAGAAGAATGAACCTGGACCACTTTATTACACCATACACAAAAATAAACTCAAAATGGATGAAAGACCTCAATGTAAGACAGGAAGCCATCAAAATTCTCAAGGAGAAACCAGTAAAAACCTCTTTGATCTTAGCCACAGCAACTTCTTTCTCAACATGTCTCTGGAGGCAACGGAAACAAAAGCAAAAATGAACTACTGGGACCTCATCAAAATAAAACGTTTCTGCACAGTGAAGGAAACAATCAACAAAACTAAAAGGCAACTGATGGAATGGGAGAAGATATTTGCAAATGACATATCAGATAAAGTGTTAGTATGCAAAATATATAAAGAACTTATCAAGCTTAACACCCAAAAAACAAATAATCCAGTTAAGAAATGGACAAAAGACCTGAATAAACACTTCTCCAAAGAATCCAGATGGCCAACCGACACATGAAAAAATGCTCAACATCACTCATCATCAGGGAAATACAAATCAAAATGACAATGAGATGCCACCTCACACCTGTCAGAATATTAACATTAACAACTCAGTCAACAACAGATGTTGGCGAGGATGCAGAGAAAGAGGATCTCTTCTGCATTGTTGGTAGGAATGCAAATTGATGCAGACACTCTGGAAAACAGTATGGAGGTTCCTCAAAAGACTAAAAATAGAACTACCCTATGGACCAGCAATTGCACTACTAGGCATTTATCCAAGGGATACAGATGTGCTGTTTCGAAGGGACACATGCACCCCAACATTTATAGCAGCACTATCAAGAATAGCCAAAGTATGGAAAAATGTCCATCGATGGATGAATGGATAAAGAAGATGTGCTATATATATGTACAATAGAGTATTACTTGGCAATCAAAAAGAATGAAATCTTGACATTTGCAACTACGTGATGGAACTGGAGGTATTATGCTAAGTAAAATTAGTCAGAGAAAGACAAAAATCATATGACTTCACTCATATGAAGACCTTAAGATATAAAACAGATGAACATAAGGGAAGGGAAACAAAGATAATATAAAAAAGGAAGGGACAAAAATGTAAGTGACTCATAAATATGGAGAACAAACTGAGGGTTACTGGAGGGATTGTGGGAGGGGGGATGGGCTAAATGGGTAAGGGGCACTAAGGAATCTATCCCTGAAATCATCGTTGCACTATATGGTAACTAATTTGGATATAAATTTTAAAAATTAAAAATTAAATTAAAAATAAATACATAAATAAGTAAATAAATTTAACTTAAAAAAAAAACTCTTCCTAAGGCATGTCTTGATCCTATTTCTAAATGAATGTCAAATCTCATTAATTGGCACATTAGCACTTTAAAATTTTGCCAATGGTTTTGACCAAAAAAAAAAATCAATAATGAAAATAATATTTCTGATTGAAAGACATAACCGGTAAAATATCTGCAATGTGACAAAACATGAATGAGACAATAGCCTTCCCCTTTTTCCAAGGAAATCCAGGGAATGCAAATTTTGTGTTTTTCATTTCCACATCTACACAAACATTGTTCTCTTTATCCCCCAGGATTCAAAGCATATAATCACGGTATTTAAAGAAAATTATGAAACCCTGGCCATCTAAACTTTTTAGAAATAAAAGTAAATACAATGCTTAAAATAATTACTGCATAAATATGTATATGATCTTCAGGTTGCCTGCTGTAAGCATTTTTAGTTTTGTTTTTTTTCATTTATAGATCATCTAAAGATAAAGAAATTATCTTTCTAGAGCAAGATGATCAAAACTGAAATAAGGATAAGAGTAATATCTCAAAGTTAAAATAAAGTATCTACTCCACAGTAGAAGGTGCCAGGGTTTTAAAGATGAGTTAAAAAGTCTCTATTCTCAAGAAGTTTATTCTCTAATTGGAAAATGCATCCTTCCAGGTTCTATCAGCAGTGGCTGGAATGAGAAGGAGAATTTACATTGGTCTGCCCCTTGACAGGATTTTTAGATGGTGCAGTTTCACTTAGAAGGGGAGTAGGTATGCAGTCAATATGAAGAATAACTTTAAAATTTAGCTTTGGAATAAAGGCATCATGGTGATCAAAGTTAGAGGTGGGATAAACTAAGTGTGTCCTTGGAATGGCCATTACAATTGGAAAATTGAAACACAGACATCACGTGCACTTCAGTCCCCTGTCCCCCCTCCACCAGGAAGCATCTGGGAGGCTTAGTGACAAATGGCAGGCAAGATTAGGGCAATCAGGGTTGGGTCAAACTTCTAAGAATAGAACTAGACAAGCTCATGTGGAATGAGGAAATCATATACAGAAATCCAACTTATGTGGGCAGCTGCAGAACTGGTACCTAGACTGAGATGCAGGTGAGGCAATCTGAGGAGAAGGGACAGCAGGGAGCAAGTCTCCACCTTGCTCAGGTTGCTCTGGTGGAGGTTTGCTGCCAATACCATTAGCACCAGAATTATGTTCTTCAGTTCTAACACGGTTCACTCCATTTTAAGTGGCATGAGTCAGAGTAAACTGTTTGACCAAAGTCTGGATACTATGAATGAAGAACAGTAAGGAGGATGACTGAAAATAGAGCAGAGTATCTATACAATATCTAAATCACACAGTAGGAAATACAACTGAGTGGGTAATTTCCTTCCTCTCCTGGTAAATGATATTCCTCCTACAAGATTGTTCTAGTGTCATCTCCTCTGGAAAGGCTTCCCTAACCACTCTAAGATGTTGACTTCATCTTTTCTGCTTCATTTTTCTTCTATTCATAACCTTTCTAGGGGCACCTGGGTGGTTCAGTTGGTTGAGCGTCCAGCTTTGGCTCAGGTCATGATCTTGCAATTCGTTAGTTCAAGCCCCACATCGGGCTTGCTGCTGTCAGTGCAGAGCCCGATTCAGATCCTCTGAGTTCCTCCCCTGTTTGCATTCTCTCAAAAATAAATAAAACATTAAAAAGAACCTTCCTAGTTCTTAAGATATTAATGTATAAATAAAAGCTTCTACCTCTAACTGCCCCTAGCTATAAAAATCTTTGCTATCTCAGTGTCAAATCTAGTATACAAGATGCAATCAGAACATGCTGTTGACTGAGAAAGAGGAAAAAGGAAAGTAAAGAAACAAGGGAGAGAATGAGAAAGGAAAGGGTGGAGGGCGGAAAGAAGGGAAGGAGAGGACAAAGGTAGATTGGTTCAGTATGTAACTGATGTTGTCAGACCTGCCCCTGCATCCCCCTTCCTCTTTCCTTCCTCACATCTGGGCCTCCTGATCTCCTCTAGCAGGCTTACCTGCCTGCAGTGTCTAGGATCAGTCCTACCAGAGGCAGTCAAGATGTAAGCCTGTTTTCTATGATTTAGTATCACATCTCTTCCTATAGCTCTTCTCCTAAGACTGTCCCTGACTGATCAACAAGGCCAGAGTTCCTGAGTCTCTCTTACTATCAGCTTTCTCATCACTGAGAGACCACTGCAACCCTCCAGGTCCATGTTTGGGACCTCTCTATCTGCTGATCATAGGCCAGGGGCTTACTCACTGCCAGATATGCTTGATGGCCTCTCCTCAGGGGCAACCCCAACAGCCTACCTGTTTTCACTGGCTTTGGTCCCTTACTGCTGACTATTATCCTAGATTCTTCCCAGCATGCCCAAGGCCTGGCCAGATCTCAAGATTCAGCAAGAGTGAAATACATTATCACTGTGGGGATTTTGAGCAATAGAGTGATATATGTCAGGGGAAATCCCTTCAATGTGTGGAGAGAGGGTGAGAAGGCATTCCACTCTGCTTCTAAATGTTTACAAAGTAACTTATGAAAACACCCTGACTTAAACGCACTCAAAAAGCCCTTTAAAATTTTTGCTTTTCATGTTAGGAATTCTTGGTACTCAGATTTTTTGTGAAAAGACTTTCAGGATATCTGTTCTGCTTTTTAAAGAAGGAATCTGATTACTGAAACTTGAATGAACCTGGGGAATCATAATTCTTCAGAAAATTTCTGTGAAATATGGACCATGATTAGTCACAGGGAAAGGGTTGCATTTATTGCCAAATTAATAATTAACAGTGACACACAGTATTTACTGAACTAGTATTTGTTGAATGAATAAATAAATGAAAGAATATGTGCACATCTGTGTGTCTGTATGTAGAAAAAGGTGATGGGTGGGTGAAGATACACTGATGGTATCTATTGCACAACACCAAATAGTTTCATGACTCCACTGTTTTTGAAGCAGACATTTTGACACCTCACATAAACTTCATTAACACTGAATGGATGTTAATAATAAAAAGCATTAGGAATTCTCTCTTGCAGTTATGCAAGTAGAACTGTCCAAACAAGAAATAAGAGACTTCAGAGGACGAGTTGCTAACCCCAGGCCACTGAACCTTGTTCATCTTTGGGCCCACTTTAAGGGACAGAAAGAGAGCAAGAAGCCTTTGGAAATGGTAAAGGTGATAATATATGCTATGTTCTCATTCTGGAAACATGGCTATCTCATACATTCCATCTGGGCCTGAGTGTTTATTTAGTAGTAGTTGCTTAGAGTTCTTAAGATTAACCTGCCATAGAATCACCTCGAGGATAATGTAGAAAATTACAGTATTGATACAAATATGATGTCTGTGTGTGTGTGTGTGTGTGTGTGTGTGTGTGTGTGTGTGTGTGTAATTGAAATAGCAGTCCTACTAAGGTATGTATATGAAAAGTCAACCTTAAATTGCCATTCTGTGAGGAAATGTCACTTTACAAGTCTAACATTATGCCTCAGGCTTCAGCACTCAGGAGTTTGACATACTGGAAAAGGAAGCAAATCCAATGAATAATATCCTATTTGGTTTCTAGCAGCAGGTACTGGTCTTATGTTAATTATTGTGACAATAAGAGGGAAAAGACATTATCTAAATTAAGAGATTCTAAATTTTTTTCTGGCCTATTATGTAATGATGTGAAAGGAATTGAGAACTTAGCTCTTTAATTCTGATTTTTCTTTTTAATTCTATATAAATTAATTATACATAATTCTTTATAAATTATGTATTCCAAAATTACATCACAGGACTTTGTACATGTAAAACATTCTTATTACAGATGAGTGAACAGGTATTTAAAATGCAATGTATTCTAAGGCTGAACCTCAAATACACACCAAAAAAGTATATAAATCTGGGCAGCAATCCAAATACTCTAAGACAGTGCCATTCTATGTACTTTTAAATTATCAATTGAGCTTGATGAGACTTGTGAAAATAAGCCAAGGAAAGCATCATCCATATCTCAGATGCATGTTTTCCTGTCTTCTCATTCATTTTTCCTGGTGTAAACAGAGGTACCTACCTGTGCAAAGAAATGGCAAATCTAAAGAGAAAATATATATTAAAAATCACAGAGCAAAGGCAAAGAGCTCTAGAGTAGCAGACAAGAACCCTGTATTCTCATTCAACCTTTGTCCTTTATAAGCTGTATGACATTGAAGAAATCTCCCTAAGTCTCATTCCCTATGCCATTAATTTAATTACTAATGATAATAATAATAATAATAATAATAATAATAAAATAACACTGATCTCATTTGAACTATGTGGCAAAGATAGTTGCTATATATTTTACCATACCATTTCCTTTTCCTGGAAACTCTGGAAGATTCCATTCTTCTCAGCCTTCCTTATAGTAAATTGGGGATCATCTGCCTGAATTCTGACCAATGAAATGTAAACATAAGTGATATAAGCCATTCCCAAACTGATCTGTAAACATAGCTCACAGGATCCTCCAGCTCTCGTCTCCTGTCCTGTGACTTCTTAGTAGCCACACATTACATAGCGGAGCTACAAGATAAGACAGCAGCCCAAGTCTCTGTATTTCCTATACATCTCCTATGTATAGGAGAGCATGAGTAGGCGAGCCAACAATCCTACTCAGTCTATGATGTGAGCAAGAAATAAAACTCATTTTATTAAGCCTCTATGATTTTTAGGTTTATTGGCTATCACACATAATATAGCCTATCCTTACTAATAAAATGACTAAGTGAGAAAGTAAAATTTACTTGTTTTATATATCAATGTACTATACAGCTATACAGGGTAGTATTGGTAGCAATGATAGAAGACTTGTAAAACATTTTAATAGAAATTCTAAAGTTTTTTAACATTATACCATTCACTATATATAAAGTCTTCCTGAAAGGTAGAATCCAGTTACCACAGACCAGCCACACACTTATGTGAGAAATTACTATATGTCTCTACCTTTAGCATATCCTAGAAACACAGACAGAGATGACCCATTTTACCAAGCATTTCAACTGAAATGATTAGGTAGCTGCGACCTCATCACATGTGTTCATTATAATAAACTGTAGTCAATGACACTAAGTTCCTAGAAGGAGTCACCTCTAGTCCAAAGATAAAAATTCACACCAATGTAAAGTGATTCTCTCACCTTCAAATCAGAACTGAAGGATTATTGTGACCATTTTTTTTTAGATCTCCTTTAAGGAAACCTCTTTTCTTGGTTCTTAGAAAAGAACAACAAAACGCTAAGATTTTAAAGATAGTACAATTTTATATACACTGATTTTGTCGAAATTTCAAGTACTATTTACGTACAATTTGGAGGAAGCCTCCCTGAAGACCTGAAGAAATGGTACCGTTTTTGAACCATTTTTATTATCAAAAATACCATTATTATTTACATAGCATCAAATTTTCTTGATCAAACTGTTTGGTCAATCAAAGAATTATTCCCTTTCAAGGCTTTTGAAGAGATGTTAATTCAAATCAATAAAAGGAATCCTTGATTAAATCCAAGAGAATTTTATCAATTGTTCCTTATTGGATGATTATTATGTGTTACTTTACAAATATCATTGACAGGATTTAAAAAGTTTGTCATAGACTCAGAAGACCAAATTTCAGTTCAGAGAAGGCTAAAAATATGCCTTAGATTTAATTTTTAAATGCAGCTTTCCAAAAATCAGACATGCACTTTAGAGTTATCTTGACATCTCTAGAAGTGCATAAATAAATTTAAACTGATCAATGACCTACCTTAATGAAAGAAATTACACCCATCTTAAACACTTTTAATTTATCTTTATGATGGTGTCAATTCATCAATTTTAGAATTCAGAAATTAGGAATTAAGGCAAAAACTGCATTTAGCAAAATCAACCATCTAGAGGAAGACAGTGAAGGATACACCTCAGGTTAACAGAAAACTGAGATTGCATGTTCCTGAATTTCTTGACATGCTAAAAATTAATAATATAACTTACACAGTTTATAAAAACCATAACAAAACACAGGCCAAATCACCAGAGTGACTTGGCAAACCGACTGCATTTACATATATTGAAACAAAACACTTTGACAAGGTTTAATGAACGATAGCCTGACTTCCCGTTATGGCAGGGACTACTCATTCCTTATCAAAACTTCCACTCTCCCATTCCTTTTTAGAGAACAGAACACTAATTCCAGCAATTCCATTTTTAGGTATTTATCAGAAGAAAATAAAAATATGAATTCCAAAAAACCAGCACCCTATGTTCATAGCAGCTTTATTTACCATAGCCAAGATATGAAAGCAACCCAAGGATGAAAATGGATAAAAATATGAGATATGTATATGATATGTACGTATCCCATTATCCCATATACATATATCACATGTGTGTGCATATATAAATATCATACACACACACACACACACACACACACACACACACACACACACACTAGAATAGTACCATCCATAAGAAAGAATGCAACAACATGGATGGATACTGCAAGGTAATATGCTAAGTGAAATAAGTCAGACAAATAAAAACCAACACCATATGATTTCATTTATATGTGGGATCTAAGAAACAAAACAAAGAAGCAAACAAAACAAAATAGAAAAAGACTCACAGATACAGAAAAAAAACTGATGGTTGCCAGAGGGCAGGAGGGTAAGGAGATAGATGAAATAGGTAAAATGACTTAAGAAGTACAATTTCCAATTACAACATAAATAACACACAGGGATGTAATGTATAGCATAGGAAATATAGCATAGTCAATAATATTGTAACTACTTTGTATGGTGACAAATGATAACTAGGCTTATTATGGTGACCACTTTGTAATGTATGTAAATATTGAATCATGTTTACACCTGAAATTAATACAAAATTTTATGTCAATTGTTCTTCAATTAAAAAAAAAAAAGGAGGGAGGGAGGGAAAGAGGAAGGAAGGAAGGGAGGGAAGGAGGGAGGGAGTCACTCTCTGGTAGTGAGGTCTAAATAATCTGCAGAATCTTCTCCAGACCCGGCTCTTGCTTCTAACTAAAAGTTTCTCAAATATGTCACTTCACTTGTCAATCCTTCCTTTAACAGAGATGACCTAACACTCATCTGCTGTATGCCAGAATTACCAAGTTCTTCCTCCTTCTCCCACATGTCCATTTGAGAAATGTGGTTTTTTTTCCTTAAAATGCTGTTAGTGATTATCTAAGTTTGGTTGAAACTAAAAGGGCTAGTATCCAAAATCTATAAAGAGCTCACCAAACTCCTCACCCGAAAAGCAAATAACCCAGTGAAGAAATGGGCAGAAAACATGAATAGACACTTCTCTAAAGAAGACATCCGGATGGCCAACAGGCACATGAAAAGATGTTCAGCGTCGCTCCTTATCAGGGAAATACAAATCAAAACCACACTCAGGTATCACCTCACACCAGTCAGAGTGGCCAAAATGAACAAATCAGGAGACTATAGATGCTGGAGAGGATGTGGAGAAACGGGAACCCTCTTGCACTGTTGGTGGGAATGCAAATTGGTGCAGCCGCTCTGGAAAGCAGTGTGGAGGTTCCTCAGAAAATTAAAAATAGACCTACCCTATGACCCAGCAATAGCACTGCTAGGAATTTATCCAAGGGACACAGGAGTACTGATGCATAGGGGCACTTGTACCCCAATGTTCATAGCAGCACTCTCAACAATAGCCAAATTATGGAAAGAGCCTAAATGTCCATCAACTGATGAATGGATAAAGAAATTGTGGTTTATATACACTATGGAATACTATGTGGCAATGAGAAAAAATGAAATATGGCCTTTTGTAGCAACGTGGATGGAACTGGAGAGTGTGATGCTAAGTGAAATAAGCCATACAGAGAAAGACAGATACCATATGGTTTCACTCTTATGTGGATCCTGAGAAACTTAACAGGAACCCATGGGGGAGGGGAAGAAAAAAAAAAAGAGGTTAGAATGGGCGAGAGCCAAAGCATAAGAGACTGTTGAGAACTGAGAGCAAACTGAGGGTTGATGGGGGGTGGGAGGGAGGAGTGGGTGGGTGATGGGTATTGAGGAGGGCACCTTTTGGGATGAGCACTGGGTGTTGTATGGAAACAAATTTGACAATAAATTTCATATATAAATAAAAAAAAAAAGAAACTAAAGACATAAATTTGTTATGTGTCAACCTGTGTATGCAAGATCTTCCTCTACTGAACATATTATTGTTTTTATTCCCTTTGTAAACAGCTAAGATCATTGTATTTTAAATAGAAAGGTATCATGGATAAGAAATAAGTAATAGATAACTATGACCTTACCAAAATAAAAAAAAAAAAAAGAAAGAAAACAAAAGGAAATGCAACACTTTTTTTTTTTTCATGAGTACATTGCTTCCTGGAATGAAATTGTATGTATCTATGAACAAACGTTTGGTATGTTCAAGGATAATGTGAGATTTCAGAGAAAGCTGCTTAAAGAAAACTGACTCATCTTTTAGGGGCCACTTTTTAAAAAATTTTTTGCCTTTCTTACTGCTCCTGACATATTTACAATGGCTAGAGTTCCAATTACTACCATGGACTCTGAGTTCCATGCACTAGGAAGGAAGAGTAGAAAAGTAAGAGCTTGAGTGCTTGATGACAGGATGGAATTACTATATGACCAGTATAGTCTACATCTAGACTACCTGTGCATGAGACATATTTAGCCTATTTAACAGTATTCACCAAATTTGTTAAAATATTAATATGTTTTGTAAGTAAATGAGCACTATGGAGAATTTATTTTAATAATGTTTTCTTGACATAAGAGACCTGGAGATAACAATTTACTGAGAATCCAACTCCCAAGGAAGATTTTCCCTTCCAATTCCCCAAAAAGACCAAAAAAATGTATAATGAGAAATCCTGTCGATTCATATCTTCTAACGTAATTTAGGGAAGAAGACGAGAAATACTCTGCTGCAGAATGTGTGCATTGGCATGTGAAAATATGACAGCACTATCTAGATTAAACTGTTTTTCTATTATCTCTATTTCCAGGATTCTGTTTTTTAAAAATATGTTGATTCCTATATAGGAACAATGATTAAAATTTTAGTTTCCAAATAAAGTTCACCCAGAAACTTCCTGTCGATGGCCAGGGAATTTTTGAAAGCCTAACGTTCTGTGCAATCCCATCTACTTCAACCATGTACATGAAAAGAGGTAACTAGTGGAAGAAAGAGAATGGAGAGACAAAACAAACCTATTTATGTCCAGCTGGGTCTTAAATGAAAAGGACCCTATTCTATTGCATACTTTTCCCCCCTACTATATTCTATATAGGAAGACTAGGAAGCTTTCATCTTTCAACCTAGAAATAAAAATAATAAACATCTCCAAGATTTTAGTATAAAAAAAATTCCCAGTACAGGACTCTCTCTTCATCTCAATTTTATCTCATTCATTTTCCTCTAAGCAAGCTAAATGAAAAAGCAAAGTGCCAATACTAATATCTTTTTTTATTTTTCAAGTAAATGGCTGATATGTTAATTTCTCAGGCTACAAAGTCATTGTTTTTTTAAGCCATTATGAGGAAGAAAAAATAAAAATGAAAAAACTAAAATCACAAGTCTCCAAATGAACTGTTTTAGGATTTACATTAAAAGTGATTCCACCATCTATTATATGTGTTCATCTTAATAGCTTAGAGCTGTTACAGCTTATGCCAAACGTAGAAATACAAAGTTTTATTGAGAATAAAAACAGTATTACACATACTCTGAAGTTTTTTTTTAAATAAGAGTTAGACAAACCAATGTATGTATTTCTATTATAAGTTATTTTCTAGAAGATTATCATTTTGTGGTTAATAATTATAGCTAAATTAATTTTCTTTAAAGTATCACAGAACTTAACATCTTGTGGCAGGTGTAATAAAAAATATTTTAAATTAAGTGATGTTCAGGACTTACCACCTCCTCCTCCAAGAAGACTGGCATTTGCTGTTTAAAACAAAACAAACAGAAAACATTAAATAATATATAAAAACTATAATACGCCAGATAGGTTAAGTAAAAGATGCTGGTGATCACGTCTCTTATAAATACGCACATACACTCACACTATGTACTTTCATATAAAGATAGCTTCTATTACTGTTTTATGATGGCATGAAAATTAAAATAATTTAATAACTCTATTTTCTCTTCAAAAGACTGTATTTATATGTACTCCCTTCTAATAAAATGAAGCACATGTTGTGATTCTTTTATTTTCTGTTCAATATCTAAAATAACCTTCTATGTTCTCTATTTTATCAAGTAGAGAGAGAGTATGTTATTTAGGCAATTCAGTGATTTCAAAGGACCATGTAACATAAAAGAATAATGATAATTTTAATAAACCATCATCAAATATCTTAAGACACTGTGCAGTAAGAACTCTTAGTAACAGATTACTTTTAGCATTAACTATTTATTTGAGGAAACAAAATTTTAAGCATTGTTGTAAAACAATGTGTCATTTCTTACCCAGTTATCCATTATTCTAGCATACATATTTATAGAAGCCAAGTAATAAGCTAAGTATAAGATAATTCCATTTGAATTTCTTTCAAGAGTTCAAAATTTCATAAAGTCCCATTCCAGGTTTCTGCTGAAGTATTAAACAGCTTTATGCCTATGTTTATCCAGTCATTATAACAGCCTGAAAACAAAAGTCAATATACACTGCACTGAGCTTTATTCCATAGCGTTCTTATGTATCATAGGTATTTTCATGCCATTATAAAAAAAGAAATCGTACAGCAGTATTAAAAAAAAAAAAGTATGTGGTGTCCAAGGTCTCTTTGTATAGAAACTTGAGCCACCAAAAGATTAAACAAATCATTTAGGAAAGAGGAGTGGGAGTCTTTAACTTGAACTTTAGTGTGCTGTCCATACCACGCATTGTCATAATTAAGAGAAGCAAATATCCAAGTGTTACTGATTCCATCAATAGGTAATGGATCATTTCATGAACAAATGCCTATATTCATAGTTCCATGAGGTTAAATATGTGATGGCTTGCTAATTTTTACAACACTAAAGAGAATATCATGAAAATCCAATAAGACCACATGCCTTTGAAGTTCTTCTTAATATGTCAATATATTAGAGCATCAAATCTTATTCCATATGATCTTCCAAGGACAGAGCCATCTAACTGCTGCTCTTGCCTTCCTCTTGATACTTTTTTCACAATCATGAACTAAATAGCAATGTCATTAATCAACCGTGTTAAAAAAAAAACACTTTTGGGGCGCCTGGGTGGCACAGTCGGTTAAGCGTCTGACTTCAGCCAGGTCACGATCTCGCGCTCCGTGAGTTCGAGCCCCGCGTCAGGCTCTGGGCTGATGGCTCAGAGCCTGGAGCCTGTTTCCGATTCTGTGTCTCCCTCTTTCTCTGCCCCTCGCCCGTTCATGCTCTGTCTCTCTCTGTCCCAAAAATAAATAAACGTTGAAAAAAAAATTAAAAAAAAAAAAACTTTTGATGTCATAAAATCTGCCATTTTGTCAACTCAGGATCCCAAATCCATCTGACTTCACAGTGAGAGTGTAAAGTATGTATGTAGATGGTATTGAGGACTTAATGTCCAGCATCAAACTTTGTAGCTGTTGAAGGGGTAGCTTGCTGCAGGGGCATGAGGAAAGATGTGAATTCTATTTTGGTTCCCATACCCCTATCTAATGGCAGAATTTTCATGATCAACCCATATCTCATACCTAATTCAAATATCTTCTAAAATCTTAGCTACATGCATTTATAAAACCACATGGCTGCTGATTGTTTATTTTTATATTTCATTGGGTACTACTTCCCTATCTATAGGTTTTTCAGTTCCCTGGAATTCTGTTTTTCTCCAACGTTCACATATTCATTCAGAAGGAAAAAGGTATTTTCAAGAACAAACAACAATAATGGATAGTAGCTTTTCATTCAAATTATCATGCCCAGGAGCGCAATAACACAACACAGTCTACTCTCACCCAATGCTTTGCTGAATAAAGGTAGAGGTTGCGTGTTTTGAGAACATAGACCAAGGTCCATCTACTTAAGTAGGCACTTATCCAATAGACGTGGGTGGATGAGTAGCATAGGTGTAAGAATTGGAATCCCAGTCCCAAGAGAACCATCAAGTCAATTTATGTCAGATGTGTGTTCATGTCTAGATAAGCATATCTGGTCACATTTTAATATCAACATAGAACTAATTTGCAAAACTATGGCATTCTACATAGTGTCCCATCACTTTTAAGATAATTTCATGTGCATTACCCTTCATGTAATAGAATCTTAATCTAGGATTCTAAAACATATTCACAAACATATATATATATGTGTGTATATATACACACATATATATATATATTCAAAACAATATATTTGGAATTTCCAATAATTTCTAATTTCCAATAACTATAATTATGGTAATGATTTTTCTAGAGAATTCATGAAATTTAAGCCTATTTTATCATTTCTATTCTTAATTTTTTTAATAAAATGTATCTTAGCAAAAATATCAAGGCAATTTTCTTCAGTAAATGTGGCATAAATGAAGGCAAATAAAAGTAAACCTTTATCATGATTTCAAACATTACTTTACCTTCACAAAACACCTTATATATAACTGATGCTCAACGTTTATTGGCCAGGTAGATTAATATTTCTTCCATTTTACAAAAGTAAAAACGACTTTTGTGTGTCTAAAATTAATAGTCATTTAATTCCTACTTAATTATATTTAATAAATTGAGGTACATCCCAATTACATATGAAACCCTTAAAGACAAGGTCTGAGTTTAATAGTTTGGCCTGCATCTAAGAAGCACTCAATACATGTTTTCTAAAAATAAGATAATTGGTAAGTTCAGTACAATTTCTTTTTGATATAAGTGGTATTTATTTATCGAAGTGTGTGGAAAGAGCAAACTTTGGTCCTTTTTCTTCCTGTAAAATCAAAGACCATTAACGAAACTCTTCAAATTTCTTTGGAAATATTTAATGACTAAGCATGTAAAAAACATGTTTCTATATTTCTGTCTCTATCAAGTCCTTTGCTAGAGGGAATTCTGGACATGCCTCTTGTTATTCCCAAAGTTTCAGAGAGAAGGAAAAGCAGAAAAGAAACAAAGAAAACTTCAAGTTTATGAGCATACCACTGCTTCTAAAATAAGATTTTAAAATATCTTCTCTGAGTATGCTTACTAATCAACACTATTTTTATTCACATTTTCCTAAATAAAATACCCTTTCTATTACCAGAAAGGTAGAGGAAAAAATCAAGCTCCAGTAATTGCCTCAAAAATCGATTGAATGAGAAACTAAAATGAGCCATTACATGTTAATGAATCTCTGTATTGCACTTCTTCATACCCCCAAAATAACAACTCAATGAGGTGAACAGTTTCACTGTTTATAAAGTGAAAAACAACAACAACGCTGAACATACAATGGGATAAAGGGTTACATAAATCTAATTTCACAGTGGCAAGTATGGAGAATTTATTTATAATATCCTAACCAAATGATTATTTTTTTAGAATTTTTGAGAAATTATTTTCTTCTATTTGAACTCAATTTTTTGATGAAAAACTTTAATGAAAAATTTTAATAAAAAATTATACATTTCTATAAGTATATTCATTTTTAAATTATCAAAACCAAAGGAAAAAAAAAGAAGACAATGTAGGAATCCTTTTCTTGGGATAATTAGCCTAAATGAAAAATGGTCATAGCACTTACCAACAGTATCCTCATTTCATGTGTTGCTCAGAACATAAATGGAATATTATACTGCTTTCTTTCTTTAAAAAAAAATGATCTTGAAAGACCCCCTGTGTACATATATGTCTGTATATGCATGCATTTGTGTCTTTTCACAAATATAATGATAATTAAATCATGGATCAAAACATGAAAAATAAAATTACTATATAAGTAATCTTCTATTACCTGAAGCTCCTAAATGGAATTGTGTGCCATAACATTATTCGAAATGTAAGAAAAGCTATAATGTATCAAACATCCTAACTGACTTTTTCTCCTAATATCTCAAAAACCTTCTTTACTCTTTATAGTATTAAAGAAAGAATACTGAACTGAGATCCGGGTAACCTGTTTTAATTTGCCACAATTTCTAAATATATCAGTGGTTTGGGTGTCATAGTCAACTACCTTATTTATCTTCTTCCATCAGGAAATTTAGAATCAATCAGAGATGGCAAACAAATGTCAAACAATTCTAATTCACTAATTAAAAAAGACTGTACCTCTTGATTTGAGAAATATTTTAAGGCTAAATCTAAGCTCAGTGGGAAAGAGAACTATGATTGTTTAATAATATTTATGACAGAGTGGGATAGGGAGAATCGAAATGTCAGAGGACATGCCGTATATTGGGGATCTCTGCATCAGACAACTTCTCTTAGTTTTGATAGTTCTCTTAGATTTGAAAGTTTTGGATGTAATAAAATTTTATTCAGTAACATTAAAAAAAAAAAACAAAACTGCTAACCTAACATGTGCTAGCCTTGTACTTTAGCATACTTAACAGCTCCTGCAGTTTGTGAGTCTGAAATGCAGTAGCTACTGTTTATCCACAGGGGACACCGTCCAAGACTTCCAGGGGATGTCTGAAATCACAAATAGTACTGAAACCTGTGTATACTATGTTTTTTTTCCTTTTCCAATGCGCATCTATCATAAAGTTTAATTTATAAATTGGACACTGTAAGAGATTAAGAATAACTAATAATAAAACAATTATAATAATGTACTATAATAAATGTTAAGTGAATGTGGTCTCTTTGACTCTCTAGTGCTGTACTTGCCCTATTTCTTTTTGTGATGACGTGAGATGATAAAATGCTTACATGATGAGATGAAGTGAAGTGAATGCTGCAGGCATCGTGGCATAATTTTAAGATACTATAGACCCTCTGACGATAGATCAGAAGGAGGATTATCTGCTTCCAGATGGTGGGTGAACATGGGTAACTGAAACCACAGAAAGTGAAACACAGATGAGAAGGGACTACTGTAATCCAGTCTGTGAAATAATCCAGAACATAATTTACGTTGACTGTGAGCCAAACTGGCCTGGTAAGTGTTTGGAACAAGTTTTTATTCTACTTTCCAAGTAATTTCCTATTATCTCTACAGTAATTATTTGTTTTCCACTCCATTTCTACCCCCCACCCAAGACTATCTGTCAAACAAGCAACAGTTTGGGAGATTAGTCTTGAAACACTGATTAAAACTATTTGTGCAGGGTTTCTATTTTCTTTTCATCGTTATAAAGGATATTATAACAGCTTTCATTCTAACAGAATCCTGACCACCTAGTGTAGTTTATTTATTCTGCTTTCTTATTACAATAGGGCACATGGGATGTCAAAAATGATTGTTGGCAAAAACTTCCCAGGAACTCTACCTAAAACACTATTTCATTCACAACATGTTATCCTAAAGATACAAAAGCCAAAATATCACCCTGTAGAATGGCACATGTTATATTCCCTACACTTGAAACTCAAAGTAGGAAGTGCTTAAAAATCTAAGATTAAAATCCCAAGCATTTGCATGACTCTTGAACTGCTTTATACAGGGAACAACCATCCCAACTGACAGCTGTGGAAATACAATCTACACAGACAAATTCAGCCATCAATTTGGCAACAGCTCTCTACTCATGCTTTACTAGATTTATCCCTTCTAAACAAAATCAACGGAATGCCAGAGGTTTGGGGCAATGGTATAATTTCCTGCTTTGAAGCTGACAAAGAGAGAAAATTAAGCATAGGCTTAACTACCTCGCATGTAGAAACCAGGCATAAACACATGATTAATACTTTACATTTCATACTTAACTGCAGAATTTAAAGGAACAATTGATTATTCCAGGGTCTGTGTGTTTTGTATAAGCTGCAATCCACTATGAAGCCAAAAACAGAATAAAAATTAGAAAATTTACTTGGGAGTATTAACAAATAAAACAAAACAGAATTATCCTCATTTAAGTAGGAGGGAGGAGAAAGAGCTGCCTGTCTTTAGCCAATGTGGCTTTATCAGCTCTACTGCTTTATCAGTTATAGTGCACCCAGTAACTTCAAGAAATACTGCAACATGGAAGGAAAACCACTTATTTTGTCCAATTCCTTCATTTCACAAAAGTGGAAAGTTAAAGAGGATCAAAGATGTGAGATAACTTATCCAGGATCAGACCTAGGTAAAGAACCTACCATACAATACTGCGAATTTCAAACTGGAAAAAAAATGCACACACATGCACACACACACACACACACCACAAACACACACAAACATACACTGAGGTTTCCTCCACTATCTGAAAAATTAGCATTCCTATGAAACTTTTGGGTATAAAGCAAAGAAACAATTATCATTAATTTATACAGAAATTTGTTTTTAGCATTCCCAGGCCCAAAATTAACTTCTTTAGACTTTTCTGATACCTTAGAACACATCTTGCTCATGGATACACAAAATAAACTGAGATAAAGCACAGATGCTCACAGGGTTCAAAGCTATTGTAAGCTTAATGCTGAGATGCTGAGTCTAGTTCTCAGGGAAGGAGCTTGGTGGTGCCACTCTCACCGCTCAGAGTGTACAATGCCTCTCTAATGGCTCGCTGCAGAAAAGTGCTGAATGCTATTTTCACTTTTTTGATAAAAGCAAAAATCCTCTTCAGATTTCTTTCACTTAGAGGAAATAGGCACCAACATAGATATTTTGATTAAGTTGGGTGGTGTAATATGAACTTTTTAAAAGCAGGAGATACTTTTGTGTGTGTGTGTGTGTGTGTGTGTGTGTGTGTGTACACACACATAAATATATACGTATATATATATATACACATATATTTATATACATGTACATTTTTTCTCCTCAAAAATTGCATCCAAAGATAGTAACAAAACATAATATGCATGCAGTCTACTGAATGTGATCCTACTGAAGATCACTGAATTTGATTATTAAAGGGTGAACTAAAGCATTGCCAGTTCCTACAGCTGCATAATGCAATGTAACTAGTGCAAAATGAGAGGAATCAGCACATGTTTTTACGTACGAGTCATCCTTCTTGACACTGTATTACGAATCAGTTGTAATTTTGATGATGATAACATTGGCTCAGTTACAAAAATAGGATTACTTAAGTAACCAATCTGGGGCTTTCCAAAGAGTGAACAAGAGTGTCTAAATAGGGAAAAAATGAGTTCAAATGTGTATTAGTTTTGTGGTTATAATGATACAAGACACTTGAACAGCAGTTTTATCTTTGACAAGAAAGGTTTTGAATACAAACCACTTCTCAGTTTGAAAAATGGAAGATGTGCTTATCTAAGGGAATGGGATACACTTTTAGTCTGATTAAAACATAGGCCTTTACTTGCACCCTCATTTACATGCTTCTTGGGAAGATGCATTTGTTTCAATAAAACCTGTTTCTTTTAAGAAAACTGTTTTAAATAGTTTCCTTATTTCATATTTCTTTTAATATTATGGAATATTTATTTCTCTCCAATAATGAAATAGTATCCAGTCTTTTAAAAAAAGGTTTATTTTTAATTACACTTTAATTTAAATAAGACAAAAGAATAATTCTCATAGTCAATAATGGGAAGATTGAGACAAAGAAACTCAAAGGTAAAGGATTTGGAACTAAGGAAAATGCATAGGATTGCTACCTTGAAAATACTCCTTAGAGGACTATTTGCTGGTATCAACAGCACCCTGCACAATTCTTGGCACAGAGTAGGTACTCAATAAATACTTGTTAAATATATAATTAAGAAAATTACTGGAATACAGAAGAATGAGAGAGGAGAAAGGAAAAGTCTTATTTGTGGGACAGGTGAGAGAGCTACAATAATAGGTAATGACTCCTTCGCAATTTTACAGCCAAGTGAGGCTGTGCCAGGGGAAAGCCAACAGATCAAGGTCCAATTCCAGACTCTATCATCATCTTTGAGAAAGTTCTTGAAACTCCAGCTAATTATCTAACCCCTTTTAGAGTCTTTTTCTTAAGCAGTAATTTGGGAAAACCACAGTCATGGTACAGGTTTGCTGAGCAGAGTGAGGGTGATAACTATGTGAACCACTGCATGGCACCTGGCACTTACTGCAGCTCAGTAAACGTCAGCTCCTGCTACCTCTGGCACTCATGCTAGAAGTTAATAATTATTGAAAAAAACCCTCACTACTTAAAAGCATTCAGACAAATCTATACCTTGTGGGGGCCAGAATCATGTTAATCTTAGAAAACTCCAGGCCTCTGTCCTCACTCTGAGATGTCTTGTGCTGTATGTACCCTCATCAGAATTTGGGGAAGAAACTAGGATTAGGCATGGAGGAGAATGAGGAACAATGCCATCTTCAAATTCTTTTTTTTTTTTTAATTCTTTCTTTGGGCATAGGCCAATTAAAGAATAACTCTATGAGCCCACAAAGAAAATGGATGTCAATACTTTGTATATTATAACAGATTTCTCCCTTCTGGGTTATTTTAATTATTTGGTTCAAAAATAATGTTGGATATTTATACCAGATAGCTTCTGTTTACTCCTTAAGACACATTCTCTTTTTTTTTAGATATAAAATTGTTTTTTATTTTATTTTTTTTTTAATATGAAATTTATTGTCAATTGGTTTCCATACAACACCCAGTGCTCATCCCAACAGGTGCCCTCCTCAATGTCCATCACCCACCCCCCATCAACCCTCAGTTTGTTCTCAGTTTTTAAGAGTCTCTTATGGTTTGGCTCCCTCCCTCTCTAACTTTTTTTTTCCTTCCTCTCCCCGACAGACTTCTGTTAAGTTTCTCAGGATCCACATATGAGTGAAAACATATGGTATCTATCTTTCTCTGTATGGCTTATTTCACTTAACACTCTCCAGTTCCATCCACGTTGCTACAAAGGGCCATATTCCATTCTTTCTCACTGCCACGTAGTATTCCATTGTGTATATAAGCCACAATTTCTTTATCCATTCATCAGTTGATGGCCATTTAGGCTCTTTCCATAATTTGGCTATTGTTGAGAGTGCTGCTATAAACATTGAGGTACAAGTGCCTCTATGCATCAGCACTCCTGTATCCCTTGGGTAAATTCCTAGCAGTGCTATTGCTGAGTTAAGACCCATTCTCTATCCTACACCCTGTTCTCTGCCCAAAGTGATCTATATATAGAACATCAATGGGTCCTCTCTTACCCTCTGGTTCTTGTTGGGTTCAGTCAATGGGGAGCCCTGGCAGGAGCTGGTGGAAGAAATAAAAATTCCATTCACGGGTAGCTGGGTGACTCAGTCAATTGAACATTCCAACTCTTGATTTTGGCTCAGGTCATGATCTCATGGCTTTGTGGGTTCAAGCCCCACAATGGGCTCTGTGCTGGCAGCATGGAGCCTGCTTGGGATTCTCTCTCTCTCCCTCTCTCTGCCCTTCCCCCACTTGCTCAGTCTCTCTCAAAATAAATGTCTCAAAAATGTCTCTGTCTCTCTCAAAATAAATAAATGAACTTAAAAAAAAATCCATTCCAAGTTTTTATTTCCCTGGTTCATTCCTATAAGCTTACCTTGAACTGACTATATCCCTTGAATAAAGGTCACTGCTCTAATCAACTTCATTTATTTTATAATATGACTTTCTCTCCTTTTGGGTTCTGATATGTCTCCTTCTACTCATCTCTTTGAGCTTAACATGGTTAACAGCTGTGCTGTTGGTAACCACGGTTGCTGAACAATCCCTTGAGTTTCTTCTACATCATTCCTGGCTCTAACCCTTGTACATATTCCCTTTATAAATAAGCTGTCCCCAAAATATCTTAATTGATTGTGCCAAGGTTCCTGTAGGGACCTTGATTGGATAGATATGATTTACACAAACTCGTCACAATTGGTGGCTCACCTAAATCTCACATTCCTTCCCAAACTATCTTACCCTAACTCTTATGCGGGTAGCACCTATTCTTATGTTTCTATTTGTGGAATAATAAATACAGTAGACTAATGTTTTCCTTATTAATTAAAAATATAAAAATTTAAATATATAAAAATATGAACATAAACATATAAAATAACACGTATTCATTTGAACATATGAATCAAGAATTTTATTAAACTCAAGTAGTCTTAACTACTATTCCTTTTCATATTCAAATCCATGTTGATATAAATATACAGACACATAAATGAGTCTTCCTGAGATTGTTGTTTAAAATACAATGGATCCTACTATAAAAAAATAACATGCAACATAATTTCCTCATTTACCAATACATCAAAGGTCTAACTAAAAAAATAATAAATGTACTATAATTTTCTAAAATTTGAGTGAAACAATTCCTATTATCTATGGGCACTTAGGTTGCTTCCAGTTTCCCAGTACAGACAATGATCTAATAAACATCCTTGTGTGTGTATAACTGTGTGGGTTTGTGTATTCCTATACTGGTATTTGTCCTATAGAATAAATCTTCCAAAGTATTTACATTTAAAAGAGCATATGCTTTTTCAGATTTAAGAGTTTAACAAAATTATTAAAATTTGTATATTAAAATAATTCAAAATTAGCAAAAATTTAACATTCATAAATATACCCTGGGAAGCACATTTGATGTCCGCCAATAATAAGCTGATCAAAATGTTTTGACAAGTACATGAAGTTCACTGAACTGCTTCTGATTTAAATGTAAAATACATCAGTGAAAAGTTCTCACTTATACCTGAAAGGATATTCAGTCTGAGTTTCTGACTGATTTCAAATATATAAATTTTAAAATGATATGTTTTTAATGTAAAAATAATAAAGCCATCTCAACTGATGGTGAGCCTCTTTAACCATTTTCTTTTCATGTTTACTAGATACAAACCATGACAGGTCTTGAACTTCAAAGCAAACTAAAATTTTGGCTAGAAAAGATTAGAGAGAGAAAGTTTCCACTACTTTCTAATTAAATTTCTTGCAAATTTAAAGTACACTTCAAAAGTTTAAAGACACAGGAGTTCAGAAGATAGTAACTTATTAGAAAGATATGGGTGGGAAAGTTATCAAAAAAAGAGATGTAAGAATGCTTTAGCTCAATATGCATTTCAAGGTTAAGTAAAACTATTTCTTTTCTTTTTCAAACTACTGTAGCATACACTTTCTCTAGCAGTGCCAATTCTACTTATGTTAAATTAAAGAATATTCAATAGAACGTTTCATTTTTTTTTTCTTTTTCCAATCTAAACACATCATTTTAAAGCAACATTCTTCTTTCAGTTCATTAAAGTTTATTTGTTTCTTTGTTTGTTTGTTTTTTATACAACTAAAGTGTGCTGTCTCACAGAGCTGACCTGGCTCTCCATCCTAACACAATACTTGGATCATCTAGCAGTTCTGATTTAAGTATTTGTACCAAATTTGGCCTTGTGACATGGCCAACTTATGAAAATTTAAAACGAGCTCTTGTATGATTCATTTCTATCAGAAAGTCATGCTCTGAATCACCAAGCGAGTGGACAAGCTGACACATATTTTAGTAAGCTTATAAAGGTGAAAAATACACCCATTATCACAACCAAATAAAAGCATGTACAAATAAATCATGATGACAATTTTCTGAGCATCTATTATTTATTAGGCAATGTCTAAGAGTTGATCTGTATGGTATCTGTCATACTTCAACTAATCTTTTACATAAAGGGGGAATTTTTACTTTTCTTATAACAAATGAGGAAACCAAGGCTAAAGTGACACTAAATTGCTTGTCTTGAGTCATCGACTGCTAAGTAAGTATTCAGCCCAAGGTTTGACCCCTAAACATCTAACCAATTATCCATACAGTATGCTAGACTAGCTCTTAAGGAATTATTTTATTTCTTCCAAATTATTTCAAAATAGATGTTTATCTAATGCCCATGAAAAACTATGTATTCTAATAACACTAATGGTAGTATTACTAGTTTTTAAATCTAGCTGGTGACCAGAATTGGATAGCATTTACATGCATCACACAACTTAAAATTATAAATATTTAAGAGCCTTTAGTTATACTTTCCTGTGTCATTTACTAACATTACTATAAAAATCAGCAATTTGGATCTCCTAAAATCAGAAATTGTCTATAAAGGAAAACTCCTTTGAAACATTACATTTAATATTCTGATAACATTGATAATTGGCTTTTAAAAAGATGAAAATTGTCAGTATGATTTTAGGCAACATGAACAATTATGTATATACTGCTACCAATGAGGGTACATGGTTCTTAACATGGCTTTTGACTTGAACTAAGTTAAATTTATCAAAACAAGAATAGTACATTAAAGTTTAAATTCCACCAGGTAAAGGTAAACTAGCTAATTTAAGATTTTATCTGCCTATAGTGAAAAATACAAAATGAAAATAAATATATGCTTTTATTTGTCCTAAACTTTCTATCATAAGCACTCCTCATCCTTGAATTTAGGATTGCCAAATAAAGAATATTTTTGATAACTTGAAGTAGCAAGTAAAAACCATAATGGTTTTTCTCCTGCCTAAGTTACCTAAGCTTAATAATTCTATTTCAAATTATGGTTGCTTTTTATTGATGTGCAATGAAATTTTAAATTGTTCAAGGATATAATAAACATATTATTATGTTTATATAAACTACAAGCATAAAAAGTCATCTCTTCCAAAACATGGAAAAGTATAACTTTATCAATATTAAGTTTAATTGTTTATGAAAAAGCCTCACTTTTTTGTACACAGGAGACAAATTATAATTTGCATCCTGTGAATCAAAAAATACCAATTACTTTTGCTATTACAGTTCCATCAGGCCAGCTGTGGATTCTATAACAGAGATTAGTTTTATTCTGATACATTGAAAAGCACTGATACTAATCTCAGACAAAGGTATTACCGTTGATGAGATGATGATTACTGATTACAGAGGCTTTTTAAAAAGTATTATTATTTAACAAATCTCATAGTATAACTAAATAATACTTACTAAAAATAGTTGCTTTTCTAATGTCATTCTGAAATATCCAAATATCAGAAATAAAATAGAAGCTGCAACAGTTAATAAAAGAATTTGTAAACAATATTTAAGAGATGCAATGAATTTGTTGGCTACCCAAAACAATACTTAATATTAACCCTAATGTCACCGTAATTAGTCATATAATTTTTGGCTAGCCATCTAAACCTCTGTGCCTTGATTTGTCATTTATAAAAATATAAATTACAATTTAATTATTTAAAAACCACTTGTTCAGACAATATGTGTGGGTGCTTCAAAATATGTGCTTTGGGACAATATAACTGAGTAAAATAGACACATTAAATTAAATAATCTACAAATTATAAAACTTTAATAATTACTTAATATTGTAATGTCTTTAATATCTAAACATTAGAATCATGATATTGAAGATCATTCAAGAAAAAATATTGCTTTACAAGTTGACAGTACTTTATGTTATTATATTTTCTAAAATTTTGCCCTCTCAGACTTCCAGTCCAAGCAAGATCACACAGACTTGCTTTTTCTTGTTAAAATTTTCCTCCCCACTCCCTCAGTAAGTACAACTAAAAATGGTGGAAATAATAACCAAAGGAGAACTCAGAAGGCTCAAGGAGGGGAGGGGAACCAGCTGGAGATCCCAGGGCAGGAAGAAGGTAACCTAGGCCCACATTTCTTGATATCCAACCTTAGCATAATAAGACAGTAGAGGTAGGCTCTTTCCTTCCCTGGATCAACCAGGATTACCACTAAAAATAAGCCTTCAATTAAAAGTGCTCTCCTTCTACTCAGAATCGAAGACTCTCTCCCACATGGAAAAACACAGGACAGCACCAGCAAGGGGGATCTTGCCAAAACAAGTACTCTGCTAGGAAAACCCATGGGGCCTGAATGAGACTGCCTGCTGATACCAAGAGACAGTGGGTGTTTGGAGGGGCAACAGGGAACACCAGCAAAAAGGATCCTACCACAAGCACCCAGGGCTGAAAGGGCTTTCCATTTGTGGGGGTGGCTACCACAAGTTCTGGCTTAGGAAGTGCTTTTCTTCCCTACCATGCCTGAGAATCCTTCTCTTACCAAGAAATATCAAGGGGGAAAGGGCATGGAGTTGGCAAGGGGAAGGGTCCCAACCACAACAAGCAGCCAGGCTCAGAAGCACTCTTCACCCTGTCAGGCCAGAGACTTTCTCTTCCCCACTTAGAAGCACGAGGAAGTCCTGACTCCGAAAATTGATTCTGTCTCTCAGGCAGAACCAGTAGGGGCCACTGGGAGCCCCATGCACTCCAGTTACACCAAGCCAAAAAATAAAAATAAAATAACACCACAAAGCCCCTGCAAACTGCATTATCACTGGAACTAGATAATGGATAAGAGACCTAAATGTGAGGCAGGGAACCTTCAAAATGCTAGAGAAGACCATAGGCAGCAAACTCTTTGACATCAGTCACAGCAACTTCTTACTAGATATGTTTCCAGAGGCAAGGGGAACAAAAGCAAAAATGAACCACTGAGATTTCATCAAGATAAAAAGCTTCTGGGGCGCCTGGATGGCTCAGTTGGTTAAGCATCCACTCTTGATTGCAGCTTAAGTCATGATCTCATGGTTCAAGAGTTCGAGCTCCGCATTGGGCTCTGTCCTGCTAGTATGGAATATACTTTGTATTCTCTCTCTCCCTCTTTCTCTCTGCCCTTCTCCTGTGATCTCTCTCTTTATCTCTCAAAAATAAATAAACAAACATTAAAGAAGAAAAGATAAAGAGCTTCTGCACAGCGAAGGAAACAATGACACTAAAAGGCAACCAATGGAATAGGAGAAGATATTTGCAAATGACATATGAGACAAAGGCTTAGTATCCAAAAATCTATAAAGAACTTAACAAACCTAACACTTAAAAAACAAATAATCTAGTGAAGAAATGGGCAGAAGACATGAATAGACACTTTTCCAAAGACATCCAGATGGCTAACAGACACATGAAAAGAGGCTCAACATCACTCATAATCAGGGAAATACATATCAAAACCATAATGAGATACCACCTCACACCTGTCAGAATGGCTAAAATTAACAACACAGGAAACAACAGATGTTGGCAAGGATGAGGAAAAAGGGGAACCCTCTTACACTGTTGGTGGGAATGAAAACTGGTGAAGTCACTCTGGAAAATAGTACTGAGATTCCTCAAAACATTAAAATAGTACTACCCTATGACCCAGCAATTGCACTACTAGGTATTTACCCAAGAATACAAAAATACTGTTTAGAAGGGGCACATGAACTCTGATGTTTACAACAGCATTATCAATAATAGGCAAATTATGAAAAGAGCCCAGCTGTGCATCAACTGATGAATGGATAAAAAAGATGTGGTATACACAATGGAATATTACTCAGCCATCAAAAAGAATAAAATGTTACCATTTGCAATGACATAGATGAAGCTAGAGTATATTATGCTAAGCAAAATAAGTCAGTTAGAAAAAAAGACAAATTCTATATGATTTCACTCATATGTGGAATTTAAGAAACAAAACAGACGAACATAGGGGAAAGGGTAAAAAAAAAAAAGAGAGGAGGTGAACCATAAGAAACCCTTAACTATAGAGAACCAATGAGGGTTGGTGGAGGGGAGGTGGGTTCAGAATGGGCTAAAATGGTGTGATAGAGATTAAGGAGAGCACTTGTTGTGATGAGCATTGGGTGTTATATGTAAGTGATGAATCACTAATTTCTACTCCTGAAGCCAATATGACACTATATGTTAACTAACTAGAATTTAAATAAAAACTGTATAATTAATTAATTAACTAAAGGAATGAATCAGTGACAACCAACTGTTGGAAACTCTCTTGAGAATGCAAGGCACCTGATGCCTTTTTGCCCTTAGCTTTAGGTCTTAGTTTTCAATTCCAGGCCAACAAGAAAACTCCCTATATTTTATTACATTGGTCTAGATTTTTTTAAAATATTTATTCATTTGTTTGTTTGTTTATTTAGAGCATGCGTGAGAAGGTGGCAAGGGGCAGAGAGAGAGAGAGAAAAAGAAAGAGAATCCCAAAAGGACCCCATGCTCAGTGTGTAGCCAAACACACTCAAAACCATGAGATCATGGATCTCAAAACCATGAGATCATGATCTGAGCCGAAATCAATAGTTGGAAGCTTAACCGATTGAGCCACTCAAGTACTCCTATATTGGTCTGGTTTGACTCTTCAATAATAAATATTAAATGTTGCTTTAAATTAAAATCTTAATAATTAAAATTTTAAGTTAGACATTAAACCTCCAACAAAGGAAATTTAAATAAATATATTTAGCATTAATGACAATAGTACCAGATTATGGTGTTAATGCTGGAGCAAAGGGAGAAACAGTGTAAAGCATTCTGTAAACTAATTTAAAAAAATACCCTGGAAAGAAGTAAACCTATGCAAATTTGTAAGAAAGAAGCAAAGAGTCAAATTCTTGGACACAGTTCTGAAAAATGAAAATATCAAGAGCCTAGCACTTTCTGTAAATCCTTACATTTTAAGTTTAAAATTTCAAAATTTACTAACACTTTACTTTTACTCAATGAACAGTGTTGTGTTGGCTAAGAACCTGCCAATGTCATCTCACCAATCACATATTTTTTACAGAATTCATTGCTCTCAGTGTACAAAGACATCGAAACCCACTTTTTAACTGACCCCAACTTTTTTATATCTTCAGTAAACTCCTTAGAATCTCAAGGTTTGATATTTGCTTCAATGCATGATAACACCTTCTCCCCACTAAATCTGAATTCAGGGTCATTTAATTAATGCTACCTGCCACACCCTACCAGCAGCCAAACTCTCTCCTGCCCTAATAATCCCCTTCCATTTCTCAATTCCTTAGACATGCGGAGCCATTGCAGAAGAATTATTCTGACTTTAACTCTCACTGCTTACCAATCATCTCTCTTCCTCTGTGATACTCAAGAGACTTATGGCCTCAATAATGCATCAGTATGAGAAGACTAACTCAACCCACAATGATTCTGCCACTGACTCAATGCACAGGCACAGCCAGTAACACCTGACTTAATTTGTTAATGAGGAACAAAAGTAGAGTGGATTAACTAAATAGAAAGGAACAATCTAATATTGGTCTCATCCTCTCATCCTTCTTACTAGGAAATGTTTCTTTGTATTAAAACACATATTCAGGGGCACCTGGGTGGCTCAGTCTGTTAAGTATCCAACTTTGACTCAGGTCATGATCTCATGGTTCATGTGAGTTCGAGCCCTGCATCAGGCTCTGTGCTGACCAAGCTAAGAGCCTGGAGCCTGCTTCAGATTCTGTATCTCCCTCTTTCTCTGCCCCTCCCCCCACTTGTGCTCTATCTCTCTCAAAAATAAATAAAAACATTAAAAATTTTTTTTAAAAATTCAACTTTCTGAGTTTTCATACATGATTCATTTTTGGCAGAATCACAGTAAGATCAAGAAGGAGCTGAAAAGAGGGATAGTTGTATGAGAAAAGGTAATGAATGAAGGTTGCTGTACAATCTACAAATTGATTAGTTGCTCAGGAATTAAAACTAGATAGCATGAGGTTGGTTAATATTAGGGAAACACCAATATTTAGTGTTAAAAGAACTTGAAATGGTAATATGTTTTCTTTCCATTTCTAGACTCTAATTATAATAAACATAGCCTCAATGATTGTTTTTATAAAGTAAAAGATATTTCTAATTGATAATTTTTAAAACTAGAATAAACTCCAAAAGGATTTATGATAGATACATTTAGCAATTAGTTAAACTTAACCATTTTAAAGTTATTACTCTTAAAACTTTTAAAACATTTTTAATATATTTGCTTATATGGTAATATGGCCCTGCTTTCATTCATATTGATCTTCCAATCAAACTTCATTGGAGGCTCTTTATCATAAGGCCCCAACCTACCTTTCCAGCCTCATCATACCACCCTCATAGCCCCTCAGACCTTCCACATCTAGACCATCCCCCCCACACACACACATCTGGATTGCTCACTCACACTCACACACAGGCATATATACACACAGACACCCAAAGTCTCCTGCCAGTTAACCCATCAGAACCACCGAGTAAATATTCCCTGAGCAAACTTATATTTAACATTGAAGACCCACTTCAAATGTCTTTTCCTTTGTGACAACTTCTCTGACTATTGTGCACAAATAGATATATGTCTTCTGAAGGTTCATGGCAATGAAAACAAGCTTTTTTACAACATTTCCCCCCATAAAACTGTAATTAACTGTTTTTCTGAATCCTACTCCATTAGACTATGAACTTCCAAAGGGTAAGGATTATGATTTATTCATCTCTTTTCATCCAGTTCCCCATCAATAAAATAGGTTATCTCCCAGTATAGGATTGAGGATTATGAGGATTAAGAAATAAATTAACTAAAGCACTTAGCAGCACTATAAAAAGTACTCAACATATGTTAGAAATTGTTTTCCTTAGTGTTAAAAACAGTGCTTATTTTGTAGCATGCATTCTGTAAATGCTTAGGAAATGAATAAAACAGGAATGAACAAATGATTGTTTTTAAAATTAATTTCAAACAGAGCTAAATAAGAATCAAGCAAAAAATATGAATGTGATAATCCTTATCATTACAGAATTAAATGCTTCTTAAAAGGATTGAACTGAATGCTTATTCCAAATAGCAATCAGTTACTAGATTATTATATAGAGAGAAATTGAAAATATTAAAATAAATGAGAATTATAAATAATTTTATTAAATAGAAACTTAAGATCTGTTGAAACTCTACTTAAGGTTAATTAAGATTTCCTGAGTCAGTACTTAAGGAAATGCTTTTAATAACTAAACATAGGCCAATAGTTGTCTGTCTTGCAAATTCTAAATCATTTAAATAATGCCAAATATCATAGCAAACAAAAAATAATAATACTGACTTTATTTATTTTATTTTCTGAATTTTTCCTGAGAAAAAATAGTTGATTATTTTGAAAGCCTTGATGTCCATTTTGTACATATTTTCAAGATTACTGTAATAAATTGATCATTTTTAGAGAAGGTTTTTCATGTTTTCTCTTCAGTAATGTTCCTCCTAAGGTGGACTCCTATTTTAGACAACTATATGGGAATCTTAGAAGGTACTCCTGAGGTCAGTGATACTATCATTTACATTTTATTTAATATTCTTATGTTTGAATTCATTAAGTAATGAAACAACAATCAGTAAAATCAGCATATACTCTTTTTTGTGCATTTAGAATACTGTGCCATAAGGCACGATAAAAGTGTCACCAATTAATAAAAGCAGCAAAGATATTACTTAGAAAGATAATTCCAGGGGCGCCTGGGTGGCGCAGTCGGTTAAGCGTCCGACTTCAGCCAGGTCACGATCTCGCGGTCCGGGAGTTCGAGCCCTGCGTCAGGCTCTGGGCTGATGGCTCAGAGCCTGGAGCCTGTTTCCGATTCTGTGTCTCCCTCTCTCTCTGCCCCTCCCCCGTTCATGCTCTGTCTCTCTCTGTCCCAAAAATAAATAAACGTTGAAAAAAAAATTAAAAAAAAAAAAGATAATTCCAAATGCCAGTAATGTCCCAGAAACCCTCCAACATAACTAAAACCCATTAAATCTCACTTATAAGCCATAACACAAGTATTTAAACAAGAAAAAACTCATAAGGCTGTCATTCAGTATGTCAAAATCTATCAGCTCTATGAAATAATTCCTTATGTTTTTGAGCTTAATATTTATAATTTTCATAGGTAAAAACCTAAAGTAAAAAAATGAAAATCAGTAAAATTATGTGCATTTTTTAATTTTTTGATTATTTTATCTTTTAAAGCCAAGAAACTGACTTTTAAAATAAAGCTATATGTCAGGAGCTCCTGGCTGGCTCAGTCTGTTGAGCATCCAACTCTTGATTTTGGCTCAGGTCACAATCCCAGGGTCATGGATTGAGCCCTGTGTCAGGCTCCACACTGAGTGTGAAGCCTACTTAAAATTTTCTCTCTCTCTCTGCCCCTCACTCCCACTTGTGCTTGCATGCGCTCTGTGTGAGTGTGTGTGTGTGTGTGTGTGTGTATATATGTGTGTGTGTGTGTGTGTGTGTATGTATGTATATATATGTATATATACATTCATATATATATATAAAATACAAAAACAAGCATTCTCTCTCTCTCTCTCTCTATATATATATGTATATAAAATACAAAAAAAAGAAAAAAATTTCTCTCCCTATGCCCCCCTCTCACTCACGTTCACTCTCTCTCTTAAATAAATAAATAAATAAATAAATAAATAAATAAATAAATAAAAGAATTAAAGAAAAGAAGCCCCTGGGTGGTGCCATCAGTTAAGCATCTGACTCTTGAGCTTGGCTCAGGTCATGACCTTGTCATTTCTGAGTTCGAGCAACACATTGGGCTCCATGTTGATGGAATGGAGACAGCTTGGGATTCTGTCTCTGTTTCTCTCTGCCCCTTCTCTGCTTGTGCACTCCTGCTTTCTCATTCTTCCTCTCTCCCTCTTTTTCAATAAATAAGCTTATTTTTTTTAAAAAAAGAAAACTATATTTCAGATAGATTCACAATATATACCAAACATATGTAAATCTGATTATGTATAATATTTCTATAATTTATAAATAAAACCTTTTCAGATATGCTCATATGTACACATATATAACTTGCTTAGAACATGAACATACAAATATATGCACTTTTCCTTCAGAAGCTATTTCTTTTGTGTTAATATGTACAGGCAGACCTTGGAGACATTGTGGACACTACAATAAAGTGAATATTGTAATATAGTGACTCAAATGAATTGTTTGGTTTCCAAGTGCATATGGCAGTTATGTTTACACAATACTGTAGTCTACTAAGTGTACAATAGCATTAGCTAAAAAAAATGTACATAACCTTACTTTAAAAATACATTATTGCTTGGGCGCCTGGGTGGCTCAGTCGGTTAAGCATCTGACTTTGGTTTGGGTCATGATCTCACAGTTTGTGAGTTCGAGCCCCGCGTGAGGCTCTGTGCTGACAACTCAGAGCCTGGAGCCTGCTTCAGATTCTGTGTCTCCCCCTCTCTCTACACCTCCCCTGCTCACGCTCTGTGTCTCTCAGTCTCTGGATAATAAATAAACGTTAAAAAAAATTAAAAATACATTATTGCTAAAAGATGTCAACCATCATCTGAGACTATAGTGAGAAGTAATCACTAATCACAGGTCACCGAACAAACAATAATTAAAAAGTCTGAAATACTGTAAGAATTACCAAAATGTGACAAAAAGACACCAAGTGAGAAAATGCAGTTGGAAAAATGGTGCCAATAGACTTGCTCAATACAGGGTAGCCATAAACCCTCAAACCCTCAAAAAGGGGAAAGGGAGGGAGGGAGGGAGGGAGGGAAGGAAGGAAGGAAGGAAGGAAGGAAGGAAGGAAGGAAGGAAGG
>NW_024412427.1:26538159-26621135 GCF_014898765.1 Herpailurus yagouaroundi | reverse complement strand
AAGGAAGGAAGGAAGGAAGGAAGGAAGGAAGGAAGGAAGGAAGGAAGATAGTATCTGCCAAGTGCAATAAAGCAAACACAGTACAATGAGGTGTCTGTATAAACATCAGAATTCTCATTCCCATGATCTAAAAAGATCATATCATTTCCCTTCTTTTGAATGACATACATTTTTTAAATTACCTTTTATTGCAAGGCCAATCAATCTAAATTCTCTGTCTGAGCCTCTAAGTAATCATTTCAAATGAACATACAAAAAAAAGCCTTAATTTCAGAAACATCTAAAGGAAATAGGAAACTTTATTAAGGATGACACTTACAAGTGTCTTATCTGGCATGATACTCAGAGCTCTTAGGTTAGTTATCTTCTTCTTTTGATAATAACTCAGTAATTATTAAGATAGGTACCAAGGGATCTATTAAAAATATATATGCATGTGTGTGTGTATATATATATATATATATATATATAATCTTTAAATAGTCTTTAAATATAATACCTGTAATATATCTTATCATCTGTATTAATCAATCTGTTTTTTTATGAAGTATGAAAAATGGCCTATGATTCAAAGATTCTTAAGAAAAGAACATATAGCAAAACAAAATTTATCCTGGTTTCTCTATGCTATTTTCTTAAATTAACTAAAAATGTGATTTAAATAAACTCAAACGTAAATAAATAAGCTCAAAATATGGTTACTCTTCCCTCCAAAGAATAATGAAATTACAATACTATTTTAGTATAATACTTAAGGATTAAGGTTATAAATAAGATCAATTTATTTGCTTATACATTCATCATGTCTTGAAGTATAGGCTAGTTCTTATTTTGAATGAAGTCATGTCTATTTTTAATTTTTTTAATGTTTACTTATTTTTGAGAGAGAAACAGACAGAGTGTGAGCAGGGGAGGGGTAGAGAGAGAGGGAGACACAGAATCCTAAGCAGGGTCCAGGCTTTGAGCTGTCAGCACAGAGCCTGAGGCAGGGCTTGAACTCATGAATGGTAAGATCATGACCTAAGCCGAAGTCAGACACTTAACCAACTGAGCTACCCAGGCACCCCAGTCATGTCTAATTTATAAAACATATCGTAAGAGATACTAACAAACATTTGATGACTTAAAGAATAAATGAAAGGATGATGGATAAAGGAATGGGGACTCTACTTAATGCTTATAGTCAGAATCCAGGACTGAAAACCACTCCTAGATATAGTTTTCTGAAGGCTGGAACTTTGTGCAGTAGCAGCGTGGTAGAGCAGAAAAATACTGGACTCAAAAGTTATAAATAAGTGCAATTACTGTGTGACCATAGGATATTTACCTAACCTTTCTAAATCTCAATTTCTTTCTCTACAAAATTAGTTAACACCTGTTCTGTCTTATAGGGTAAGTCATTCATATGGATGTTCACTGTAAAATTCACACTTTTCTGTATATTTAAAACTTTTCATAATGAAATACTAGAAAAAATATAAAAAATAATTTTTAAATAAAGATTTTCAATAGATTTTTACCTTCTTCATTGAAATATAAAAAACACACCTTCTGAGAGGTTTCATGTAAATAAAAACAGTATCTTCCCACTACCAACATATCTATTATCTAGAAGATATTTGAGTTATTTTTTTATTTCTAAAATTTTTAAGTATGTTAATACTTAAAAATACTTTAATGACATACATCATCTCTAATAACAGATTACATAATGAGGAAAGCATTTCCAAACAGCTATTTTCAGAATGCCCTCTTAATGAGTTCTTTTTGAAAAGCACTTACTTTTTCACTAATTCCTATAACATTGACTTTACTGTGCTGAGATAATTAAGTATATTGCTGGTTTTTCAAACTAACTGCTTTCTGACAACCACTGATCCTGACTGTTACAGAAAAGGTTACCAAAGCTGGAGCCCTTGTTTTTATGTAAATCTATGTAACTCATCTTAAACAACAACAGTTTAGATACTTTGTCACCAGAAAACCTACAGGCCTCAATGTAATTCAAAATATTTTAGGTGGAGGAGTAAAGATGACTGAGTAATAAGGGGACCCTGGGCTTGTCTCATCCCTTGAACACAGCCAGAGCAACATCAAACCATTCTGAACACCCAGGAAATCAATCTGAGGATTACCAGAACAATCTGCATAATTTAAGGGAGAGAATGTGGCTGACAGTGGTGTGGAGAGGTGAATTGGGAGAGAGAAGAGTGGCAGTACCACAGAAGGGAGGGAACCATTTGCGCAGAGAAGAGAAAGAGAGAGGGAGAGAGAGCAGTGTCTCGGGTCTACGCAAGAAAGCACTCTCCCTGAAAGCAGCTAGAGGGAAAGAGTGAAAACACACATAGGGTACTGCATAAGAAAACTGTTCCCCGAAACTACTGGAGGGGGACGGTGAGGAGAGGGTTTCAATACCATTAGTTTTTGTTATAAACATTAGAGAGTCTGAAGTTTCAGAGGTCAACCACTAGCAGTGCTCTGGTGAGGAAGCAGGGCAGAGCCCCAGGAGCAGGCAGCATGGTCTGAAGATCCCCCTGGGTCATAGGAGAAGAAGCAATTCCCCGACTTAGAGTGCATTTGGTAGAGATGATATGGTCTCTCCTCAGGCAAAAGACTCAAGGAGCACCATAAAACCACCATGTTCACCCATATAGGAACAAAGACACCAGCTGAGGGCAGCAAACCCTTGCACCTGCTGAGTTGTGGGTTTACAATAAACTCAGAGCTGCTGCTGCTGCGCCATGGTGCAACCATTTCCTGAGACAATCCAGCCCTGGTCACAGCATGGGAGGGCCTCCACCAGAAGATCACTGTGGGTCCATACCTTGGGGATCTCTCATGTTTGAGGTTTTGAAACACAGCTGCACCAGAGATAACACTCTGGAAGAGGCAGTGCATAGTAGGCGGGCAGCTCAGACACAGAGGAAATTGGGGGGCTGACAGAAGCAGGGGACACAAGAGGGGTGACTGATCCCTAGTGTGAAGGTGCAAATGTCCTCCTTTGAAGACTAGAGAGTGGGGTGAAGCCATATTCCCCATTAGCCCACCAACACTGATTGAGCCAGTGAGCTAAACAGCACCACCACATGAAGAAGGAAGCCATTACACCAAGCCCCGCCACCCAGTGACCTCCAAACACATTTCCACTAGGGCAAGTCCTTCTGAGAATCAGAGCAGCAGGCTCCTACCTCAGAAGACCAGCACAAATCCCTTCCATTAGCTTAGTCTATTGACCATAGACTGTTGCAAAGTTTTAACTCTAGGGGAACTGGATCTAGCTTTATTTGGGTCTTTTTGTTTATTTGTTCATTTTTGTTGTTGTTGTTGCTTCTGTTTTTGGTTTGTTGTTGTTTTCTTTTGTTTTTTGGACACAGAAAGAGCATAATTTTTATTTATTTATTTATTTTTTATGTTTTTATTAATTTTTTCTCTCCTCTTTTTTCTTTTCTCTTTTTTTTCTATCAAGCTTCTCTTTTTAAATTTTTTTTAATGTTTTTTTTAATTTATTTTTGAGACAGAGAGAGACAGAGCATGAACGGGGGAGGGTCAGAGGAGAGGGAGACACAGAATCTGAAGCAGGCTCCAGGCTCTGAGCTGTCAGCACAGATCTCACAGACTGTGAGATCATGACCTGAGCTGAAGTCGGACGCTTAACCGACTGAGCTACCTAGGCGCCCCTTAAGCTTTTCTTAAGAAGCAGACCAAAACTAACTTAGGATCTAGCTTCTTTTGATTTTTTTTTAATTTCTAAATGTTTATCTCATTCCATTACTATTATTGGTTTTTTCTTCCTCTAAAATGACAAGATTCAGTCAATGCAGACATAAGTCTGAACTGGAATTTGAAACAATTATAAGGAAACTATCAGGGCTTGAAAAAAGCATAGAAGACACTAGAGAATCTCTTTCTACAGAGATAAAAGAACTAAAATCTAGTCAGGCAGAAATTTGAAATGCTATAACTAAGATACAAACCCATATGGAGGCCATAAAAACAAGGATGGACGAGGAAGAGAGAAGTCAATTAGCAATGTATATGATAAAATTATAGAAAATAATGAAGCTGAAATGGAGAGGGAAACAAAGGTCAGGAATCATGAAGGCAGACTTAGGGAACTCAATGATTTATTAAAACCTAACTACATTCATATCATATGAGTTCCAGAAGATGAAGAGAGAGAAAAGGGGGAAGGTTTATGTGAGCAAATTATATATGAAAACTTCCCTAATCTGGGAAGGACACAGACATCAAAATCCAAGAAGCACAGAAAAATCCCATTAAATTCAACAAAAGCCAGCCATTGCCAAGACATATTCTAGTCAAATTCACAAAATATACAGACAAAGAAAGAATCCTGAAAGAAGAAAAGGAAAAAACAGCCCTTAACCTACAAAGGAAGACAGATCAGGTTCAGCATATCTGTCCACAGAAACTTGGAAGGCCAGAAGAGAGTGGCAAGATATATACAATGTGCTGAATGGGAAAAAAAATGCAGCCAAGAATACTCTATCCAGAAAGGTTGTCATTCAAAATAGAAGGAGAGATAAAGAGTTTCCCAGGCAAACAAATCTAAAGGAGTTTGTGACCACTAAACCAGACCTACAAGAAATTTTAAGGGGAAATCTTTGAGTGGAGAAAAATAAAAAGATAAAAGATTAGAAAGGACAAGAGAGAATCAGCAGAAACACCAAAGACACTAAATTCATATCTCTCAATAATCACTTTGAATATAAAAGGAATAAATGCTCCAATCAAAAGACATAGGTATCAGAATGGATTAAAAAAAAAAAAGATCCATCCCTACACTGCCTAAAAGTGACTCATTTTACACTTAAAGACACCTGCAGATTGAAACTGAGGGGATGGAGAACCATCATGCTAATAAACAACCAAAGAAATCTGGAGTAGCCATACTTATATCAGAGATACTAGATTTTAAAACAAAGACTGTAATAAGAGACGAAGGACATTACATCATAATTAAGGAGTCTATCCATCAAGATCTAACAATAGTAAGTAATAATGCTCCCAACTTGGAGGAACCCAAATATATAAATCAATTAATAACAAACATAAAGAAACTCATTGATAATAATACAATAATAGTAGGAGACTTCAACACCCTGCTTACAGCAATGGACAGTTCATCTAAGCAGAAGATCAACAGGGAAACAACGACTTTAAGTGACACACTGGACCAGATGGACTTAACAGATATATTCAAAACATGTCATCTGAAAGCAGCAGAATACACATTCTTCTCGAGTGCACATGGAACATTCTCCAGAACAGATCACATACTGGGTCACAAATCAGCTCTCAACAGGTACAAAAAAAAATCAAGATTATACCATGCATATTTTTAGATCACAACACTCCAAAACTTTAACCTCAAATACATGGAGGTTAAAAAACATCCTACTAAACAATGAATGGGTTAACCAGGAAATTAAAGAAGAAATTTTAAAAATGCATGGAAGCAAATGAAACACGACAGTCCAAACCCTTTATGCAGCAAAGGCAGTCCTAAGAGGGAAGTATATTGCAATTCAGGCCTATCTCAAGGAGCAGAAAGGTACCAAACACAACCTAACCTTACACCTAAAGGAGCTAGAAAAGGAACAGCAAATAAAGCCTAAATCCAACAGAAGAAGGGAAATGATGAAGATTAGAGCATAAATAAATGATATAGAAACAAGAACAACAACAAATCAAAAGGATCAACAAAACTGACAGCTAGTTCCTTGAAAGAATTAACAAAATTGACAAACCTCTAGATAGACTTATCATTAAGAAAAGAGAAAGGATGGCACAAAAACAGACACATAGACCAATGGAATAGAATAGAAACCCCAGAACTAGACCCACAAACATATGGCCAACTAATCTTTGACAAAGCAGGAAAGAACATCCAATGGAAAAAAGACATTCTCTTTAACAAATGGTGCTGGGAGAACTGGACAGCAACATGCAGAAGATTGAAACTAGACCACTTTCTCACACCATTCACAAAAATAAACTCAAAATTGATAAAGGACCTGAATGTGAGACAGGAAAACATCAAAACCCTAGAGGAGAAAGCAGGAAAAGACCTCTCTGACCTCAGCTGTAGCAATTTCTTACTTGACACATCCCCAAAGGCAAGGGAATTAAAAGCAAAAATGAACTACTGAGACCTTATGAAGATAAAAAGCTTCTACACAGCAAAGGAAACAACCAACAAAACTAAAAGGCAACCAACGGAATGGGAAAAGATATTTGCAAATGACATATCAGACAAAGGACCAGTATCCAAAATCTATAAAGAGCTCACCAAACTCCACACCCGAAAAACAAATAACCCAGTGAAGAAGTGGGAAGAAAACATGAATAGACACTTCTCTAAAGAAGACATCCAGATGGCCAACAGGCACATGAAAAGATGTTCAACATCACTCCTCATCAGGGAAATACAAATCAAAACCACACTCAGATATCACCTCACGCCAGTCAGAGTGGCCAAAATGAACAAATCAGGAGACTATAGATGCTGGAGAGGATGTGGAGAAACGGGAACCCTCTTGCACTGTTGCTGAGAATGCAAACTGGTGCAGCCACTCTGGAAAAGTGTGAAGATTCCTCAAAAAATTAAAAATAGACCTACCCTATGACCCAGCAATAGCACTGCTAGGAGTTTACTCAAGGGATACAGGAGTACTGATGCATAGGGGCACTTATACCTCAATGTTTATAGCAGCACTCTCAACAATAGCCAAATTATGGAAAGAGCCTAAATGTCCATCAACTGATGAATGGATAAAGAAATTGTGGTTTATATACACAATGGAGTACTACAGGGCAATGAGAAAGGATGAAATATGGCCCTTTGTAGCAACATGGTTGGAACTAGAGAGCGTTATGCTAAGTGAAATAAGCCATACAGAGAAAGACAGATACCCTATGGTTTCACTCTTATGTGGATCCTGAGAAACTTAACAGAAACCCATGGGGGAGGGGAAGGAAGAGGTTAGAGTGGAAGAGAGCCAAAGCATAAGAGACTCTTAAAAACTGAGAACAAACTGAGGGTTGACGGCGGGTGGGAGGGCGGGGAGGGTGGGTGATGGGTATTGAGGAGGGCACCTTTTGGGATGAGCACTGGGTGTTGTATGGAAACCAATTTGACAATAAACTTCATATATTGAAAGAAAATACAAATAAAAATTTAAAAATTTAAAAAAACTAGAAAAATAAAAAATAATAAAAAAATAAACATTAAAAAGACAATAAAAATTTAAAAAAGAAAAAAAAGAAAAGAAAAGAGAAAGGACTCAAATAGATAAAATCATGAATGAAGGAGGAGAGACTACAACCAACACCACAAAAATACACACAATTATGAGAGAATACTATGAAAAATTATGTAGCAACAAAGTGCACAAACTGGAAGAGATGTACAAATTCCTCAAAACTTACAAAACACCAAAATTGAAACAGGAAGAAATAAAAAATTTTAATAGACCCACAACCAGCAAAGAAAGTGAATTGGTAATCAAAAATCTCCCAATAAACAAGAGCCCTGGGCCAGATGGCTTCCCAGAGGAATTCTATCAGACATTTAGAGAAGATTTAATACCTATTCTCCTCAAACTATTCCAAAAACTATAAATGGACAGAAAGCATCCAAATCCATTCTAGGAAGTCAGCATTACCTTGATTCCAAAACTAGACATTTGGGATGAGCATTGGGTGTTGTATGGAAACCAATTTGACAATAAATTTCATATATTGAAGAGAAAAAAAAAAACTAGACAAAGACCCCGCTAAAAAGGAGAATTAAAGGCCAATATCCCTGATGAGCATGGATGCAAAAATTCTAAACAAGATAATAGCAAATTGAATTCAACAGTATATTAAAAGAATTATACACCATGTTCAAGTGGGATTTATTTCGGGGCTGCAGGGCTGGTTCAGTAGTCACAAATCAATCAACATGATATACTACATTAATAAAAGAAAGGATAAGAACCATATGCTCCTGTCAATAGATGCAAAAAAAAAAAATTTGACAAAATACTGCACCTATTCTTGATAAAAACCCTCAATAAAGTACGAATAGATGGAACATACTGCAACATCATAACGGCCATATACAAAAGATCCACAGCTAATATCATCATCAATGGGGAAAAACTGAGAGCCTTTCCCCTTTGGTCAGGAAGAAGACAAGGATGTCCACTATCACCATTACTAGTTAACATAATACTGGAAGTCTTAGCCTCAGCAATCAAACAACATAAAGAAATAAAAGGCTCAGACTTCAAGATGTATTACAAAGCTGTAATCGTCAAGACAGTATGGTACTGGCACAAAAACAGACACTCAGATCAATGGAACAGAATAAGAACCCAGAAATGGACCAAGAACGTATGGCCAACTAATCTTTGACAAAGCAGGAAATAATATCCAATGGAATAAAGACAGTCTCTTTGACAAATGGTGTTGGGAAACCTGGACTGGACAGAAGAATGAAACTGGACCACTTTTTTACACCATGCACACACACACACAAAATTCAAAATGGATGAAAGACCTAATTGTGAGACAGGAAAACATCAAAATCCTAGAGAAGAATACACATGGTAATCTCTTTGACCTAGGGTGGAGCAACTTCTTATAGACAAGCAAACTTGAACTACTGGGACTTCATCAAGATGAAATCTTCTGCACAATGAAGGATACAATCAACAAAATTAAAAGGTAGCCTACAGAATGGGAGAAGATATTTCCAAATGACATATCTGATAAAGGGTTAGTGTTCACAACCTATAAAGAACTTATCAAACTCAATACCCAAAAAACAAGTAACGCAGTTAAGACAAGGGCAGCAGACATGAATAGACACTTTTCCAAAGAAGACACCAAGATGGCTAATAGACACATGAAAAGATGTTCAACATTGCTCATCATCAGAGAAATACAAATCAAAACCACAATGAGATACCAACTCACACCTGTCAGAATGGCTAAAATTAACAACACAAAAACAATAGGTGTTGGCAAGGATGCACAGAAAGGGGAACCCTCTTGCACTATTGGTGAGAATACAAACTGGTGCAGACACTCTGGATAATGATATGGAGGTTCCTCAAGAAACTAAAAATAGAACTACCCTACCATCCAGCAATTGCACTATTAGGTATTTACCCAAAGGATATAAAAATACAGATTTGAAGAGGTACACGAACCCCAATGTTTATCGCAGCATTATTGACAATAGTCAAAGTATAGAGAAAGCCCAGATGTTCACTGACTGATGTATGGATAAAGAGGATGTGGTATACATATGTATGTGTATGTATACATACATATACAATGGAATATTACTCAGCCATCAAAAAATGCAATATTGCCATTTGCAATGATGTAAATGGGAGCTACAATGTACTATGCTAAGCAAAATAAGTCAATCAGAGAAAGACAAATACCATATGATTTCACTCATATGTGGAATTTAAGAAACAAAACAGATGAATATGGAAAGGTGTGGGGGGGGGGAGAAAAGAGAGGGAAAAACTCCAAGACATTCTTAACAATAGACAACAAACTGAGGGGGTTGATGGAAGGAGGTGGGTGAGAGATGGGCTAGATGGATGATGGGTAGTAAAAAGGGCATTTGTTGTGATGAGTACTGGGTTCTGTATGTAAGTGATGAATCACTGAATTCTACTCCTGAAACCAATATTGCACTGTATGTTAACTGACTAGAATTTAAAGAAAAAAGGAAAAAATATTTTCTTAGTCATTCCTCATCTCAGTAAAAAGTATTCTAAGGATCCCAATATTTTAAAATCTTTATTGTGTAAAAATAACTACATTAATGGTATACAGTAGCATATGAATCATAGTATGCTCAATAATTGGAAAGTTAATAAATAAAGGGTAGTTCTATCAAGCCCTTTGGATTATGGAATTCCACTCTTCATCTGATACCTTACGATTCAGATAAGTTCTGGATATCAAATATTAGTAAACCTTTATTTATCCCTGACTTTTAAAATGATATCAATAGGAATAGTAATTCCAGTATTTTCTCCCCTCTTGTCATTGAGATGTCTTGTACACCTTGCTATGAACACCAGTGATTAATCACCATTTCCAAACTTAAACCCCCAATAAAGGTATGTTAGAATGTCTTTTGGTGCCTAGAAACATAACTGAATCTCCTCATTGGACCCCTAAGGGAATGGTGGAAATTATAATAAGTGTGATTGCTCTGTGTGTTTGATGGGATATGCGTGTGCACATCTGTGAATATACATACACAACTACAATGAGGAGTATAAATTGAAAGAGAACTTCGCAGACAGAGACAGAAGTTCTGTCTACATAGCAGACTTAGAAAAGAAAGGGAATGCTTCTTTGATATGTCCTAACAAGTTCAAAAGTGTGTCTTTACAATTTTCTGAACATTTAAAGAATGTCTTCACTGCACCAGTCCCAAAGACTGAAAACAGTGTAAGCAAACCCAAATATCCTGGACAAAATTCAATCTGGTATATGAAAGTGCCCTAAAACTATGCTGATGAAACACTATGTTATTATTCAGGACCAAAACTAAGAAGCAAAAAACAACAGTTCACTAAATAACTCACTTAAACTTCGGTCCCCTCACAAATGCAACCCTTCGTAACACTATCCTAAATTAGAAGTAGGATGATAAAGGTCCCTGAAATCCTCATCCTCTGATTCTATAACAGCACATTCAACAAACTTCTCATAATCAGAGTTAACATGACACACAGTATGAAACAAACTACATTGTCTAATGCTGAGGCTATAGAAAACTGGGAGCAGCAAACTGGAGAATCAAGGTAGAGGCGTTTATTAGGGAGACAAACATACCAGTTGTAAAATAAAGCTAACAGAAAACTAGACAGTAACACTGAAAACCACAGAACCAGATGGTAATATGGTGTCCTAATGGCAGCTCACAAATGATGACCCTGAGTCATAAAGGAAATGACCATCATTTCAGCATTATTTGTTTAAGGCGGCATGGAAGTGGATAATACATTTTAGAAAGATTCCCATTCAAAAAAGTTAACATTTAAAAATGTTTCCCTTTAATCTGTAGTCTAGATTTTATAAGCTAATGAACATAAGCCTAGATATCTCTAACTGTAAACAGAATTATAAATTTTGTTATATTTGGTTGGGAAGGCTGCTCCCCCAAATCTTTCAATGATTCTTCAAAATTAGCTGAAGATACTTCTTTGGGCTTATGTGTCTTTAATCATGAATGATGAGCTCCCTTTGAAGTATTTGAATTGCTTTTAGTAAGATCTGCAGTCATTCTGAACAAATTATAAAGCAGCCTGGAAGAAATAATGTGCTATGCCATATTAATGCATTCCTAACTTCAGTAGATTAAGCGAAGATGATTATAAAAGTGAAATGTGTAACCTTATTCACTCCTGGGATCTATTATTGAAAGATTAGGAATGAATTTGAAATCTTTTCAACATTCGTGAAAGGCTGTTATTTGAGGCTGTTTTTTAAAGCTAATTTATATAAAATATCTACTAACAGCAAAGACATCCTTATTAATATGCTATTACCTGACAGACAATATATATGAATCATAATTTGATTATGATCTTGGGGAAGCAAGAGAATTCTTTAATTTACATATTTAATAAAAGTCACTGAAAATTTGTCCTATTGTTCTTCATCTAAACTCTATAGTAATTGATTGTTTAAGCCAGTGTTTCTCAAAGATTGAGACCTATGATGATTTTAGATAGTACATGGAAACCATTTATTTTATTTCAATAGATTTATATTATTAGGTATTAAAAAGAAGTATGGCTAGTAGATGAAACTCATGAGTTCATGGGTATTATTACTTTAAAAGAACTTATCTTCTAAAAATAAATCAACTTAGGGACCCCTGGGTGGCTCAGTCAGTTAAGTGTCCAACTTCGGCTCAGGTCATGAACTTGCAGTTCAGGAGTCTGAGCCCTGCATGGGCTCTGTGCTGACAGCTCAGAGCCTGGAGCCTGTTTCAGATTCTGTGTCTGTCTTGCTCTGTGTGCCTCCCCAACTCACACTGTCTCTCTCATTCTCTCAAAAATAAAAAATAAATAAAAACATTAAAATATAAAAACAAATAAAAATCAACTTAAAGTTTTTTTAAATAAAAATATTACATTAATATATATATTTTTAAATAATGTTAAATAGGGGTACCTTGTTGGCTCACTCAGTTAAGCATCTGACTCTTGATTTTGGCTCAGGTCATGATCTCACAGTCATGCAATCAAGCTTTGCATCAGGCTCTGCACTGGGCATGGAGCCTTCTTAGGCTTTCCCTCTCTCACTCTGCCCTTCCCCCACACATGCACACACACTCTCTCTCGGGAGGTGGGGGGTGGGGGGGGTGAAGAAAACAAGATGCATTCTGTTCACTTAGAAAGTAACCATGCTGTACTGTGTGACATTTAATTTACAGTTGCTTTCAACTACAATTTACATCTTTTACAGATTAGAATATTACCAACTTTTCTTGTCTCAACTTTAAAAACTCAGCTACCACAGGGTCAGTTTGAGTGCTTTCACATGTATAGACTTCATGCATGTTGGTTTAGATTTGTCTGTGCATAGCTTACAGATGTTAATGAGAGCATTTATATATTATCTTAGAGCTTCTGGGTGACTTGCTGCAGTTTCCACAGTAGTCTTGGCTTCTTCACCTTGTACACTTTCAAAAACCATTTCTTTACTTTAAGTTTATTTATTTTGAGACAGTGAGAGAGAGAGAGACAGACAGACAGACAATGTGCATGCTCAAGGGAGGGGCAGAGAGAGAAGCAGTGCGAGAATCCCAAACAGGCTCCACGCTAGCAGCACGTGGGGCTCAAACCCACAAACCATGAGATCATAACCTGAGCCAAAGTCAAGAGTCAGACGCTTAACCAACCGGGTCATCCAGGAGCCCCACCTTGTACGGACATACTTCTCTTTTCTTAAACCTCATGCACCAGCCTGTGCTAGCTATAATCTTTTCTCCTCAGCCTTCAAAGAATTGAAGAGAGCTAGGGCCTTGCTCTGGATTAGGCTTTGTCTTAAAAGAATATTGTGTCTGGTTTGATCTTCTATCCAGCCCATTAAAACGTTCTCCATATCAGCAATAAGGCTGTTTCACTTTCTTATCATTTGTATATTCCCTGGAGTAGCACTTTTACTTTCCTTCAAGTACTTTCCCTTTGCACTCACAACTTGCCTGTTTGACAGAAGCAGCCTACCTTTCAGCCTATCTCAGCTTTCAACATGTCTTCTCACTAAGCTTAATCATTTCTAGCTTCTGATTTTAAGTGAGAGACATGTGATGCTTCCTTTCACTTGAACACTTAGAGGCCATTGCATGGTTATTAATTTGCCTAATTTCAATATGGTTGTTTCTGAGGCAATAGGGAGGCCTGAAGAGAGGGAGAGATGGGGGGGGGGGGCAGTGAGCAGAGCAGTCAAAACACACACAACATTTATTGATTAATTTTGCTATCTTATATGGACATGGTTCATGAAGTCCAAATAATTACAATGGTAACATCAAAGATCACTGATCACAGATCACCATAAAAAATATACTAATAATGAAAAGTTTAAAGTATTGTGAGAGTTACCAAAATGTGACACAGAGACATGAAGTGAGCAAATGATGTTAGAAAAAATCGCGTTAATAGAATTGCTTGACACAGGGTTGCCACAAACTTTCAATTTGTAAAAAATGCACCACCTGCAAAGCACAATACAACAAAACAAGTTAGACCTGTATCCCTATTTCTCTGTCTCTGCTTATATTCTTAGCCCTCTTGGCATTCCTCCCCATGCTCTATCTTCTTTTTCCTCGTATGCTCTTTTTAACATTCTCAATAGTGCACACTTTTCAAGTATTTCTCAAACTTAATATAAAAGAAATGTTCCTGAGTCTGCAATATTAGCCTTAAATGTAATTCCATAGCATATTCTTAAATACATACTAACTTAAAATGACATAAACTCCTTTGGTTCATAACATTTAGGCAATTATGAAATCAAAGCAAAGTTATAACTTAAATACAAAAATTATGAAATAAATGAACTTCAAATTAACATTAATTCAACATAATTTTTGCTTCTGTTAAATACTTTCACTGAAGATGTGACTCTGGTGCAAGTCCCTAGAAGTTTGGTGTACCTATCCTCCTATGAGCTGTGAGATGAAGTGTCTGTCTCTCCTTCTTTTCCCCATCCTAATTAGTATGAATGATTTATTTGCTCAGTTTGTGCACTGTCATGGACATTTGCTTCTTAAAACAGTGTCATTTGATATGAAATTTGCTTCTGTTCTAGTCTCATTAGCCCAATGAGTCCTTCTTATCACCAACATGCTTCTGCACTAAAGGAAACACAGTGTCCTGGACTCAGTTATAAGATGATTTGGACGATAGCTCTATCACTTTTCATAATATCACAAAAGGGCACGATATTTTAAAATTACATTTAGAAACACTGAGCTACATCAAACAAGTACACCTATCATCTCTTTGTCCTTTTCTCTATATTATATTTCAATGGCTTATCATTAGGTATCTAGAATGAACCCTACTCTCCTGCATGGAATTCAAGATCTTCCACAATATGCCTCCAGTCTTTCCAAGTCTTCTAAGCCACGTCCAACTGCAAAAGACTACAATCTACCTGTGAAAACTTCCTTCTTGAGCCTGTACCCTACTTACACGATTCCTTTTCATCTGGAATGATTCTCCACAAACTCAGACATTACATTGTAGGTAATACACACACACACACACACACACACACACACACACACACACACACACGGCTTTGAAACCAAACAAACCTGGATCCTAGATGATGGTTTTGATACCTATTAGCTATGTGACTTGGACAAGCTGCTTATGTTTCCCGAACTTCTAATCAGAAAAATGAGAACATAATGACTGTCTCTAGAGAACTTTTAAATATAAATTCAGAAAAGTCTTATAGAGTACCTGGAATATCTTGTGTTATCAGTAAATAATAGCTATTAAGATTTTGTATTCCTTAATCCTTTCAGTTAGAATAATTTCCTCACCATTATCACCACTCAATATTGTTTATATTTCACATTAGACATTCATATCATTAAACACAGTATTAGGATTGTGTACCTATTTCGCAAGCAGACTACATGCCATGAGTTTAAACATTCAGGTTAATTTGATCAGAGCTTTAACACAATTCCTGTCATGGGATAATGCTCAATAAAATCCACGAATATAGTTGGAATGAATTCTAAATCCTTGTGGTGCTGAATGCAGTACTAAGAACTTAATAGATGCTCAAAAAATGCCTGTTGATTGATCCATTATGTGACACAATCCAAAGAAGTCCCTGAAAGCAAATGCCATGCCAGTCTGCCAAAAAACCATCTGTTCATTTCTCTGGTTTAGAGCAACTGTTTCAAATGAGAGGCAGGAAAAAAATCAATCTGTTAAGCTTTTAACATACACAGAAGATACCTTTTCTTTTTCCAAGGACTCGGATGAAGAGAGAAAAAAGCACAGGGAAAAAATCTGTTCCGTTAAGCGATCACATGGCCATATAAAGACTTAGAAACTGCCTATGTTTTCTTCAACCGCTTCATCTAAAATTTAAACTTTCATATCGTACCAGAGGAAAGACTCTCTAAGAGGTGGATTTAATTTAAAAATTAATAATAATTCTCAAATTGTCTGAAATTTAAGGTATATACCAATCAGCCATCAATCAATGAATTGCATATTAACTCCCTTGTCCTTTAAAAGGCAGATAAGGGGCGCCTGGGTGGCGCAGTCGGTTAAGCGTCCGACTTCAGCCAGGTCATGATCTCGTGGTCCGTGAGTTCGAGCCCCGCGTCAGGCTCTGGGCTGATGGCTCAGAGCCTGGAGCCTGTTTCCGATTCTGTGTCTCCGTCTCTCTCTGCCCCTCCCCCGTTCATGCTCTGTCTCTCTCTGTCCCAAAAATAAATAAACGTTGAAAAAAAAAATTTAAAAGGCAGATAAGTGATACATTCAAATATCAATACAAAATTAAGTATTAGTGATGTTAGAAAATCCATATTTACTGAAAAGCAACTTTTCCTTATATTGCACAATGAAATATAATCATGGAATGTAAATCATGGAACATAATCTGAAAGCAACTTTATATTTGTCTCTTGCTGTCTTTTTAAAACATATTCAATGGGCTAACTTTTTCCCTTACTAGTGAATAAAAACTCTAGCCAGCTCTATGATATTTCTGAACAGTCTTAGGTAGTAGAAAATTGCTTCGTTGCAGAACAGTCTCAATTTAGCAAATAAAAGTTTCAGTATAATACATTAAACATTACTTTTACTTTTATCTTTATTCAAGGGCTAGACTAGCCACCCCCCACAACACCCCCACCCCCTAGCTAGTGACAGTAGCAAACTGACTTCCCAAGAGCCTAAACAAAAGAAGGGAGATAAAGAAAGTCATGATCCAAAATTCTCACTTGGCTGGTACTGCTGTAAAATGGTTTCATACTCTCTTGGCCGTGCAGGTATTTAATTACATCTCCCTGTCTCTCTCCTCCTTCTCTGACATGTTCATGAGTTCTCAGATGCTTCCCTTCTGAGCTCTTTGGATTGCAACTTCAGTGATATGGATGATCCATTCTATTCCTCCAGCAGCCAATTCCCCCTCATTCCCTGGTTTCTTGATGGTCGGTCCGTTACTCAGACTTTACTGGCATTCCTTTGCCTTCCCTGGTCATATTCTCAAGCAGGGGTCAAAACTACACAGTACAATCCTTTCTCCTTCCATGGATCCCCTTCTCTGGTCCTCAGGATTCACATATTATTGGCCCATTCAGAGTGGAGTTCAGCTACTGCCCAGACACAGACCTCTATTAGCTTCTGAAGGCTCATTTCAGGGCTTATTTCATTTTCAGATATCTCAGACAGGTTTCAGGCACCAGCTAAATGTGCTCTCCAAAGTCCAGAGGAGTCAAATACCTTCCAGACCAGGAGAAAATATAATAGGTGGCAAATAACAGCATATGCTATTTTCCAAAGGAAACATCTTCATAAAATCCTCTCTAATCTCTAACAAGTTGATCCTTTTTTAATATCTTTGGTGTAAAACAGAGTCCAGTAGTTGAATATTTACTTCCTTTGAAAATCTGCATCTTGGTGTCTTACAATTGGCATCTGACGTCTACTGTATCTTGGTGGCTTAGATGAAACTAAAATAAATAACATTCTGTTGCATTAGTATATAATTTATAGGCTTTGTTTTCTTCACACAAAGTATCACTAACAGCTGGCATTATACAAGTATATAGATTGTTTACAGCTAGTATCTCTGCCTCTTTTTGTAAGGGAGTTCATTACATTTACTGTATCATTTGCAGTGTTGTTTGGTAAAACATTTTTTAATTAGGAGAGTTAAGAACTGTGAAAAGTGCCCACAATGAAATGCTCTGAGAGGGCTGTGCTTCTTCACTCCACCCTTTAGCTCCAAGTTGTTACTCTATTTGGGTGCAGTAGTCTATAACTGGGAGGTCTTGCATCATTCTGGTTAGAAATTGAGGACATAAATGTTGAGGTGAAATCAGCAAATGAACTGAGGCCATTTGAAGTGGGAGTAGGGATGTCAAGGGCCCCCTCCAGGTTTATCCAGGCTCCCTGAGAAGCAACATAATGTGGAATTTTTCAGACTCCCTTCAAAACTTGAGAGGCAATATAGTATGCTTATGAGGTAGATAGACTCAGAGATCAGACAGCCTAGTTAAAACTTGGCTTCAGCACTTAATAGATAGTGACACTAGACACAATAACTTTTCCTTGTCTCAATTTTCTCATCTATAAAATGGTGATAATAGTCCTACCTTACAATGGTGTAGGAGTTAAAATGTATAATCAGTGAAAAGCAGAAAATATTACTGTTATTCTTTATTATTATTGTTATTCTGTCCAATGCTAAGCAAAAAAAAAGGATCGTCATGTCAAAGATGTATGGATAAGGAGTGTAGGAGAGAAAGGAAGGCAATACAAAATGTGGCAGAGGCTCATTTGGTCATCCTCAAACTCACTTCTGCTTCTTCCTGGCCACACAGATGAATCATACCACCAAGCTTTGTCATAAGTTAGAATTATTGAGCAAATTCTACACAAGAGAATATGACTGGAAGCGATATACATTCGTGGGCCTATTGCACAAAGATTTCCTGCAATAATCCTCTATACTTTTTCCCTCTTCTGTAGTAAACTTGTATGATGGTAAGTTTGTATGATAAAAGAAGGCTTCCAATCACTTGGAAGCCAGTGATTAAATATAATTGAGGGGGGAGGGGAGAAATCTGTGGCGTTAAGCCAGTGAGATTTGGGGGATTATCTGCTACATAAAGTAGTGTCACTTTATACAGATGTACTTTAACTTTTGCCCCTAGAGTTTTCCTTAACATGATTTTAATCAAATATAAAAGCAATGTAGTAAAGAAAAGAAAATGGTAAAATCTTTTTTTTTTCCATTCTTTTTTTCCAAGCTATTGTCAAAGAACAGTAGTAGGGAAAGAACAGTATATTGTGCTACATAATAACTGAAGGGAAGGGGAATGAGTCTGAGCACAAGAACACACAAGAAAATGGGGAATGAGGAAGACACGTGAATTTCTTGAGGAAGAAAGAAACTGAGAATAATAGTATGATGAAGAAAAATCTCATCATTGTACCAGATTTCTAATAAATACAATATATACATTAAAGCCTTATACTATAGACTCTGTAGGGAAATTATGTAAAAAGTGATGGCTTTTTACATCCATCATACATTCAAGAAATATTTAATGTGTGCTTATTTTACACTAGGTACTGTTCCAGATGTTGGATGTATGTAGAGAATAAAGCATACAAAAATCCCTGTCCCATGGAGCTCACATTACAGTACAATACACAGAAATGTGTATGGTTGGAGAAGAATAAGTCAAAGAGATAGTGGCAGGAGATGAAGTCAGAAAGGGAATGGGGAATACATGACACAGGTCCTTAGAAGGATCTGAACTTTTACTTTGAGTGAAATGGAAGCCATCAAAGGATTTTCAACAGAAAAGTGACATGATCTGACTTGAAATTTTAACAAGATCACTTTGCCTGCTGTCTTGAAACAAACTGAGGGGGGCAAGAGTAGAAGGAGATCGTTAAGGGGCTATTTACATAATCCAGGAAAAAAATGATGATGGTTTGGCCCTGGAAAGTGGTGACTGGGGTGGTAAATGAAGGATGGTGAATTTTCTACCTCTCCCTGATTCCTGTATACACATATATACACACTGATGGTAGAAATGACAAGATTTGCTGATAAACTACATGATGTTACATGAGAGAAAGAGGAAAATTAAGGATGACATCAAGAGTTGCCATTAACTGAAATGGGATGACCACAAAAAAGGAGCTACTTTTGGACGTGTAGAGTGGGACATTCAAGTGAAGATACAAAACAGTCAGTCGGTATGTGCGTCTGGAATTAAGAGAGATATTTAAGAGATATTAAGAGAGAAATTTGGGAGGGTGTGTGTTTGTATAGATATGCACATATAGTGTACATATAAACATATCTATATGTTTTATGGATATGTTTGCATAGATACGTGTGTATATATGTATATACATATATATCTTTCCATCTATATACAGGAGTCCTCCCTTATCTAAGACCCCCGTTGGATGCCTGAAGCCATGGATTGTACAAAACCCTATATATATTTTTCCTATACATACATACCCATGATAAAGTTTAATTTATAAATTAGGCATATTAAGGATTAAAAATTATAACATAATAAAATAGAAAAATTATAACAATACACTATAATAAAAGTTATGTGCTGTGGTCTGTCTTTCTCTCTCAAAATATCCTATTGTATTACATTCACCCTTCATGTGATGATGGGAAATAGTAAAATGCCTATGTAATGAGATGAAGCGAGGTAAGTGATGTAGGTATTGTGACATAGCATTAGGCTACTCTTGACCTTCTGACAATCTGTCAGGAGAATCATCTGCTTCCAGACCCCCATTGATCAGAGATAAATGAAACCACATAAGTGAAACCACAGATAAGGGGTGACTACTGTAGTTCAATAAAGATTGTGATTAAATGTGTGAAACTGAATGAGATCACCAAGAGAGTGAATGTAGTTAGAAAAGAGACCCAAAGACAATTCCTTAGGACACTCCAGTATTTAGAGGTTGGGCAGAAGAAGAGTAACCAACAGAGATGGATAAACTGAAAGAAAAAATAAAAACCAGGTGAATGCAGTGTGTTTTAGGAGCCAAGTAAAGAATACGTTTCAAGGAGACAGTGTGTCAAATGCTGCTGCTCAGTCAGGTAAAATGATAACTGAAAAGTAACCACTTATTTAACCATCACAAAGATTCAGAGACATGAGGATACACTAATTTTAAATAACTCTCCTGGAGAAAAGTAACTCCCTGACGATAGTATTCCCTTTTAGCAGCGTCATAAATGACTTTACCTAAATCTTTTCTTATGCTTCTGTATTTTACTGTATCCCCTTGTTATATTGTCATGTTTTAAAGTTTTTAATGTACTTTTTGAATAACACTGATACTAGTTATAAATCACATAAATCATAGTTTTTAGATAAAGTAGTGCAATTTGGGTGGTTACTGCTTCAACTAAGTTATTTTAAATGATAAATTAAAATTTAATCTGTCTCATTATATGAACAAAAGACTTATGCCACAATAGTCCCTAACGTTAATGAGAACAGACTATGTGCTCAGCACTGTGTTGAGTGCTTTAAATGCACTGTTTTCTTCAGTACAGATACTAATACTATAAGGCAGGTCCTACAATTATTCCCATTTTATAGGTGAGGAGACCAGGGTCAAGAAATGAAGTCATCTACCCAAATTATCCAGCTAGCAGGTGACTGAATCATGATTCAGATTCAGTTTGATTCCATGCTACCCAAACATAACCACTAACCAATGCACTCATTAATACTGCCCCTATCTTAACTGAATTGATTGGATGAACATTTCCCCCACATAACCCATGAATTTTGGTATTTATTAACAGTAAGATAATGAGCACGGATCATATGCTTTATACCCTCTTTGTTTAATCTCAAATGAAGAATTTTTCTCCCATCGTCAGCCTGGCCTCTGCCCTGCCCTTTCATTTTTATCACTTCATCCTTAAGAGGGAATAATGCCAAACCTGAAGGGCCACAATACCAGAATGTGGAGTCTTCAGTGGAAGGATCAATATCACCTTGATCAATGTAGCTCTCATTCTTGACTATTGTGCCATTGCTTATGAGGAAATAGGGGACCTGGGACACACTTCAGCCTTAAGGGCCAAGCAAGGCCAGGCTGAAGTCTTAGGACCTACAGAGTAGACTGCTTAGGCCTGACCCTCTGCTCTATTGGAGAGAGAACGTCCGGGATTCGACTGGAAGTTCCAGCAGGAACCCAGTGTGAAGGCAGCTGGTATTCACTATTCTCTCTCTTTTCAGAGAAGATTTCGGGCTAAAAGAAAGAGACAGAGGAGAGGAAGTGAGAGGAAAAGAAAAAGAAGCTTGCGTGATTCCAATAAATGTCTCCATATTTTTTAGTTTGGCTTCAAAATAACTGGTTCTACAGCTTAAAACTAAAGAAAAAAGTCACTGGAAAGTTAAAGAAATAAAATTTTTATAAAATCATAAGATAATGAAATTCAACAAAATACAGATACTCTACTGCTTATTTAATTTTCCCTATTAATTAAACATAGTTTATATATTTTTCAAATTTTACAGAGCATTTTACTTCTAATTTCTTTTACTGCTTCAGATTTCTGATGTACTTTCCACTGGCTCAATACTCTGAGTTTCTAGTTCATCCAATGTTTTTAGAAGTCACTCTTTTTTTCAAATACAGATACTACTATTGACAATATCACAGAGCACCCTCAGTGATGATGGCAACTGGAAGTAGGCAGGGGCTTATCCGTTCTTCATTTTTAATATTTCTGCATCTTTCACTCAGTCTTCATGAGGCATAACAGTAACTAAAAAGGCAATCAGCCAGCAGACATTTCCAGGCCATATGAGCATCAGAAACTATCCTGGAAATCTCTGTAGACAGTTCCTGCAGATCAAACCAATCTGTATAATGCAGTAATATCTCTGTTCATGAAAGGGAGATGTTCTGACTCAATGTATTATCATTGGAAGGTTTTTACTGGAATCTAAGAGACTAGAGAAATTAGAGATGAGTTTCTGACAGAGATTAATTTTAGATTGCTCTTTCCATTTCGGCCTACACAGGTATATCAGTTATTTACTGCTATGTAATAAACCACTCTGAAACTTTGGTTTAAAACAAACCCCATTCATTTTTGCTCAAGAATCTATAGATCAGCAATTCTGTGGCTAGGTAGTTATCTGTCGGTCTTGCCTGGGACCACGCATGAAGATACAGCTGTCAGGAAATGCTGGCTGTCAACTAAGGCACTTCTATTCTCTTCTACTTGACCTCTCATCCTCATAAAGTCCCGACTGAGCTTTTTTAAAGTTTATTTATTCATTTTTGAGAGATACAGAGAGAGGAAAGGGCAGAGAGAGAGGGAGAGGGAGAATCCCAAGCAGGTTTCACAATGTCAGCATGGAGCCCAACACGGGGCTCAATTGCAAGAACTGTGAGATTGCGACCCGAGCCGAAATCAAGAGTCAGACCAACCAACTAAGCCACCCAGGCCCCCCAAGCTTTTTTACATAGTGATCTCAGAGTAGAATTCCAAAACTGAAGTTTCAAGGTCTCTTTAGGTTTAGCCTTAAAAGTCACATAAAATTGTTTCTATCACGTTCAATCAGTCAAAGCAAATCACAAAACCATCTCAAATTCAAGAGATGGACAGACACAAATAATGCACATGTTCCTAGATGAGACAGAATTTCTCCTAATCTCAAGTGCTTTCTGGCCAGGAGAGAAGAGTTTGATTGCTCAGGTTGACCCTGCCCAAAGGTGTATGGCTGAGAGGGTAAATCCTGGGCTCTTCTTATCAAGCTATGTGCCTTATTATATACATGCCCCCAACAAAAGGAACATATTCTAATCTGCATAAAGAAATAGGAGCAATTCTATCTATGAGCTTTGAATGTGGTCCTCTACTCTTCTCTGGACTTCCTAGCTGCCCAGTAGAAGCCTGGAGGTTCCATGGTATCAGTGACCTCTGGAGCCTCTGAAATAGCTGTCATAACTTCAGCAATGACCCTTTACCAGGTTAATCTTGTGAAAAAGTAACTCAGGTGCAGGGTACTCATTAATCATGGCTCTTACCCAAACTTCTCATTCTCACTCTGTTCTCATACAGAAGATCAGATGCTTTCCTTTGCCTTGAATTACATAAATCCACGCAGATCTCATATCACTCTTCTGCTCTCAATTTATGGTAGCTAATTTCTATTTAATAATTACTATTAGCCAGACAGTGTTGTAAATGTATTCCCTGCATTACCTCATTTAATCCTCACAATACCCTATAATATAGGAATCAATTATTATTATCAGTGATGAAACTCAGGTTCAAAAAAGAACTAAAAACCAATTCCAGAAGTCTGGTGCTAAAGCCCATGTACCTGCCTCTGTACCATCTTCAACACTTCCCTTGCCTATAGAATAAAGTTCAAATCCCCCAACTGGGGCAAATCTATCAATATTCTCATAAATGACCTATAGGATGTGGCATTGTTGTGGCTTCTCCTCTGGAATGTTAAGGGCAAGACCTCTAGGACCTGACTCCAGACTCCTTTCCCCAACTCTCCCTTATCAGTACTCCTTACCTCCTTAAAAGTCCCATGAATTCCTACCTCTGTGACCTTCCCATGCTGCCCTCTCAAACTGAAAGCATCTCTTCATCCATTCTCAATAAATTTGAAAAACTAGCATTTATTCAGTTCTTTCTATGTGTCAGGTACTGTTCTGTTTTCAATGATTTGACTAATTCAATCCTCACAACAACTCTATGAGTAAATAATACTACCTTCATTTTACAGTTGAAAAAACTGAGGCATGAAGAGATAAAATATTCTACTCAAAGTTCCACAGCTGTAAATAGCAGAACCTACATTCAAGGCCTGGAAGACAGGTTCTGGAGCCTGTGATCTTAATCCACACCAATGCTTTCTCTCAACAGCTTATATATGTAGTCCTTGGAAATAAACTCTTTCAAATAATACTACTGAATTAAAAACCTCATTTCTCAGTGACTCAATATAATTTTGAGAAAGGGTAAATTAATAGAATATCTAACTTCTCAAACTTCCCAAAAATATTTTCATTAAAATATATTGAGTATTATAATTCAAAGCAAAATTCATTTATGTAAGTACCATTATTACTCACTGCTTACGTTCTATGACTTCAGTTTTCAAAGTGATAAAGAAAGAATTGACAAATTGGGAGAGAAGAGATGTATATACAAAATATTTAATGGGGAAGCTTTTTAAAAACATGATGTATTGCTGGATATAAAATATAAAAGAATAAAAAAAGTTAAGGATGAAATCCAATCAAAGAGAGTAGCTTGTGAGAAACAGTAGAAAGCTTAGAAAACATCACCACTTATTTTTATTTTATAAAAATATGTGCTTTATATAGACAATTATTCCAAGACATGTCACTAAAATATCATATGTAATGGCTTTTAAAATCTGAGCCATTAATTATGCTTTCTATTTATTATGTGGCTATAATTTTAAACCTTAGGTCTTGCCAAACTGAAACTTCTATGTATCTCAATTAAAAGTTATTTTGCATGATATGAAAATCCATTGTATTTTCTGGATATGTGTTTAAAGTAATAATACTAAAAATAAAACCAAACAATGTTAATGACTAACATTTACTGAGTGCTTACTATGAGCTAGGTACATTCCTAAGAGCTTTATAGGAATTGTGTCCTGAAAGTAATACAGCCTCATAAGTCTTTTCATTATTATGTTTTTTGCGGATGATGACACCAAGTTAGTTAAATTGGCAAAGAAGGATTCAGTCCCAGCTGCTAGAGGACATAGCAAGGTCACTCACCATCCAAGCAGTCTTGCTCCTAGTAGTTGCCAAACCTACAGCTGACTAAATTTGAGTCATCTATAAGTATCCACTACATGTTAGTATCTACTGTGCTAAGTGCTGAGAAAACAGAAGCTGAAAAGATTGGTCTCTCCTTTTAAGGAATCTGCTATCCAATAGTGGGAACATATGGAAATGAACTATCATAACACTGTGTGATGGTTAACAATGGGGTAGTGATGATGAAGCACCAAGTGCTTAAACATGCAGTAGGTGTTCAATCAGGGTTAATAAGAATAATAACATATACACGGTTTAGAGTGAGCAGGGAAGAAAGCATAACTAAGTCCATTAGAAAAGAAGGAAGCAGGGGAGATTTTACAGAACCAGACGTTAGTTTGAAATTGGCTTCATGATATAGATGGTACATTGTTTATATTTATTTTAATTAGACTAATAACGTGGTATAAATACAATGTTAATGAAGGAAATCGGGGTCATTATTCTATCACATTCTTACTTACCCTGGGGGTTTTTAATCACACTATTAGGGCTTTGTGTCACTTGTCAACAGAAAAATATAATTTCAACCAGACTTTTGGCACCTTTTTTTCTTTTGCTCTAGCACATGGGTAAAACATCTGATATTTAGTCTGGCAATGAATGAACCAGAATATTATTGTTTAGAATTCTTCATGTTCTGGATTTTATAATACTACCACATTTGCCAGCTTAATTACAAGTTTAAAACGATGTCTGTAACTTTAGGAAATGCACTGATGTACTTTAAGTAATACATGTTAGACCAAAGGATAATTTTGTTTCTCCCCTAACTAGAATGTAATTCCATGAGAGCAAAGATTTGCTTACCACTCTCACTCAAGGACCTAGAATAGTGGCCAACATATACAAGTACTCAATATCCATTTGTTGAATAAAAAAATTAACTAAAGTAGTATATCATACCTCTACTATGAATAAAAACACTGAACAAGGGTATCATTCTTGTACTGGATTGAATGGTGTAGTGGGTTGAATGAACTATATATCCACATCCTAATCCCTAGAACCTTGAATATGAGCTTAACTGGAAAAAGGGTCTCTGCAGATATACTTTAGTTGAGATCTTGAGAGGACATCATCCTGGATTATCTGGGTGGACCCTAAATCTAATGACAATTGTCCTTATAGGGGACATATACAGAACAGACACACATACAGAGAAGACCACGTGAAGATGGAGGCAGAAATTTGAGTTACACAACCACAAATCGAGAAGCTGGCAGCAGCAGGGAAGGATTCTTCCTTAGAGTGTTTGGAGGAAGTGCAAACACCTGTCAACACCTTGAATTCAGACTTCTGGCCTCCAGAACTATGAGAGAATAGATTTCTGTTGTTTTAGGCCATCAAGTTTTTGTGGTATTTTATTGTGGCCACCGTAGGAAACTAATACAGTTATCAAGAGATCATCTGTAGAAGGAGTCCTCGGTATGTAGTTATTTTGTAGCTGATTTAATTGAAAAGTATTGAGACCCTACACTTACAGTCCCTGACATATAATAGGCAAATAACAAAAGACCATTTGCACTCATTGGCGATCTTGATAAGAAAAGTTTCAGTAGAGTGATAAAGGGTGAGAAAAAAGAAAGGGAAAGGAAGAAGAATACTTAAAGATATTTAAGTATGAACAACCATTTCAAAAAGTTTTGCAAAAAAATTGTAAAGAAGGTACAAATGAAAAAGGAAAAATAATAGCATATCTGTATGCTAATAGCACAAGCCAATACAGAAGGGAAAACGATTCAGAAGAGAAGGAAGAACCATAGAGTAATATCCTTGATTCAGTTTAGGTTCTTAATGAGACTGATATCATCCTTGTCTTTGGGGAGTTTAAATAAAGTCAAGATGAGAGACTTTATTTTTTCCCCAGCTTTACTGAAGCATAATTGACAAACAAAAATTGTGTATACTGAAGGTGTACAACATGATGGCTTTGATTGCATACACACTGTAAAATGATTACCACACTCAAGGTAATTAACATATCCATTATCTCATAGTTACCATTTTCTTTCTTACTTGGCATGGTGAGAACCTTAAGATCTACTCTCTTAGTAAATTTCAAGTATAATACAGTACTACTAACTATAACCACCATGTTATACATTGGATCTTCAGAACTTATTCCTCTTATAAGTACCCTCAGACCAACATCTCCCTATCATCCCATCCCCAAGCTCCTGGTAACCACTGCTCTACCCTCTGGTTCTATAAAATTGACTTTTTTTTATAGGTTCTGTGTGTAATCAAGATCATATACTATTTGTCTTTCTCTGTCTGGCTTATTTTACTTATACAATGTCCTCCAAGTTATCACAAATGGCAGGATTTCCTTCCTAAGGCTGAATAATATATACACAATGAAATATTATTCAATCATTAAAAAATGACATTTTCTTTATCCATTCACCCATCAATGAACACTTAGGTTGTTTCTATATCTTGGCCATTGTGCATAATGCTGCAATGGACAAGAGATAAGAGACTTTAAACCAATCATTGCAAGTGGATTGAGTACCAGAAAAGAAGGTAAAAGTGCTATTAGAGTATATAAGACAAGAACCTAATCCTGTGAAAGAGGATGATGCTGGATATAGGGATCAGTGAAACTTTTTCTGAAGAACCAATATCTAAGTTGAGTTAGAAAATGATAGAAAGCCTTAAATATAAAAAAGTGAAATATACAGAAGGTTCAAAATAACTTCAGTTTGCCTGATTTGATTGGGTAAGCCCTTGCATTTATTTCACAGTTTACACTTTGGCCTTTTTTTTCCCTCTTTGCTTTGCAAGTAATGTCAAATAGATTCAGAAGGGCATTATGGAATTTGAGGACTTAAATTAGAAGTTCCATATCTTTCACCTAAGTCAATCATAAGATTAATTTTCTGCCTATTTATGTGTTTTATTTGTAACTTACTGGCAATAAAAACATAATGAATAAAACTAAGATCAACCATTCATGACATTTTAAATATTTAGAAAAATCCATAATTTGCCTACAACTTCTAGATGTATGTGTCTTCAGTGATACGTGACAATGGGTAAAAGAATTGTATATTTTTTGCCATAATATTACATTAACTATGTATGCAAGCCATTTTCATAGATAAAGCTACAATGCAACAAAAAAATCACTTGATGAATTTCTCTAACTTTTTTAAATCTGCTGGGAACTGCTTTCCCAGGTTGCAAAAAATGTTGCTCTGTCAAATTACATACAACCAAATCAGTTCTCCAGACGTTCCTGCAGAATACTAACACATTTTTTGATGAGAGAATATTCAGGTAAACTGGCCATTTTTCTTTCCATTTCATTGCACTGCTGCCATATGCTAGTTGCTTAAACTTTCTATTTGCAGCCATCTTACCTCTTCAGGAAACTTAACAAAAGAAGATGGTTGTTTTCTCCAGCGAGGAATGACCAACTTTTATCTGGGTGAACACTGAATTTTATGATTGTGACTTCACTCTACAATTCTCTTTATCTTAAAGTAATTTGGTTGCTTTCCAAAAGCATTTATTTCTTGTTTTGTTTTACCTCTTTTGTTTTGTTTTACAATTTTTTATCCTTTTCGTAATATAAGAAAGTCAAGTTTTTGTTTATTTTCTGTATTATTTGTCACATTAGAAAGTTAAATGTTTGCCAGAAATTTAAAAAAAAAACTTTTTATTTATTCCCTTAATAAAATATCTTCAAAGAAATTATCTGAAGACATTGCTTATTACACGTTCATTACCAGTTATGCACAGTTCATGTCTCAGTCACCTGAGGCACTGTTAAGGATGCACTTTATGTCTCTTTCACCAATGTATCTGCATTCACTGATATTTATTGTGCTTATTTAATTTCCCTCAAGACCATAAAATTATAATGTCCTTAAAGGCAGGTACAACTGTCCACTACCTCTTCTGTTTAAGAACATAAACTGGTTCTGAATCTAACTAGAAAATCGTCACTACATATTGATTGTGACACACTTATTAAAAACTCAATAAGTGTGAAACACTTACACCGGCGTAAGCACATAATGAGCGTTCAACAGACATTAGCTGTTGCTATCATCATCCTCATCCTCCTCCTTGTCATCACCCTCATCAGCAGCAGCATTTCACAGCCATATTATTATTTCTATGACTATAAATTTGCATGCATCAAATTTTCAATCTCTGTGCTGAAAGAGAAGACTTGTACTCTGAAGTAAATTCTTCCAAGTTATACCTGATTAATAATAGGTAAAATACATCAACTTAGTCTAGCCACTAGAGGGTCATTTACTATCCATTATTATCTGGTGACAGAGTGCCCAGTCATAGGTCAAAACTGCAAAACTATTCCAGAAATTTGGAATAGCTGAAGAATAAGACTGTTAATGTTGGCTACTAATGGAGGACTCAGAAAAAGGTCTTATACAAAAAGTTCTCTAAATGAACAATTTTTAACATCTGGCTTTCAATATGTCAAACTCTTCTAAGTTATAATAATTCCATAGTGGTCTTTAAGAACAGAGAAACTAAAACTATTGAGTAGACTCTAAAATTATAGCCTATATTATAGAATAGTACTTTAGAAGTTGGCCCTCACATCCTGTCCTCTTCATTCCACATCTTTTACTGAGTAACTACTATGTGTTAGACAGATACTGCTCTAGGCATTGGACATGTAACAATGAACAAAACAAAGTACTTCCTCTCATGGAACTAGCAAGAACAGATTAATGGACGAATATACAAATAAACCATCCTGTTTAAACAGATCAACAGTAAAACATCCTATAGGTGACATATGAATTACATATAAAGGAAGTGAGGAATTAAGCTCTGCAGATAATGACAGATAGTTGAGCAGAAGGGACTGTAAGTTAGACTATCCTGAGGCAGGAGCATGTTCAACATTTTTCAGGAACAGCAAAGGAGATCACTGTGGCTAGGGCAGAGTGAAGCACAAAGAAAGACATAAGCCAAGCCCTTTCATGTTCAAATAATGAGTTTGAATTTTATGCTGCTATGTTCTTTGGTCAAATAGTCATATTAAATCATAGCCTAAATTTCCAGAAGAGAAGAACTGGGACTAGGAATTTTCCCTTGAAACAGACGGCCACCATGGCTTGATTCTGGCTTTACTCTCCTTCTCTGCTGTAAGAAGTGCTCTAAAGGCAACACTGAACCACTTCAGAGTCTGGGAATCAGAATCAGTGAGAACTCAATAGAAAATCACAATAGAGCTTCCCTTAGCCTGGCATGTAAGAAACTTGAGGGTGAGTCAGAAGACAGAATTATCGTCTTGGTTCTGTCCAAGTTGATACATATATAACTTTAGCAAGCCATTAAACTACTTCAGGTCTCAAAAGGGTCTCATTCAAAAGGGTAACTTCTAAATTCTTTTCCAACTTTAAAGTTATTGCAGGTCTCTCCATTTGTTTTGGCCTTGTAGAATTCCTAATGAAACATCTCTAGGAAAACAAGAAGAAAATTAATAAACTTCGTATTTTACCATGTATTATTTCAGATTGATAACTGAATTTATTAATGTAATTTATTTAATGACATCATGTGACTTATGAGTCCTGTGGAACTCATGTATATCATATATAGCATTTGTAAGTAATAACATTTAATTTTGCAAAATATATATGCAAGTAAATATTTCCGTGCTTTCAGTAGTTTTAAATACTCTTCTCACTGCTCATCTCCCTTAAAAATAAATCTTTTTGACATTTCTTCTCAGTTCTATGCCACAATGCAGCAAATAGTTTATATTCTGGCATTGGACAGATCTGAGTTTCAATCCCAGTTCTGCCACTTACCGGTTGTATACCTTGTGCCAACTATTAAGCCCCTCTGTGTCTCTCTGCACATAAAATAAGGACCTAGCATATAATTACTGCAGCAATGCTAGTTGCTCTTAATATTTATCTCTCAACTGATTGATCTTTATTTCCAACTGCCTATTGAACATCTTCACCTGGATAACCTGCTCTTAATTCAGACTCCATATCTCAGTGTCATCATTTAGCATTTGGTACAACTGCTGTCACCAGTGGCTCAGACAAGATGAAGTTTATTTGTCTCTTATATAAATAAACTCTGGAAGTAGACAGTTTGGGGCTGGTATGGCCTCCCTGGGCGTAGGAAATTTCTATGACATGGCTTGCATCCTCAAAGTCATCCCATAGTCCAATATTGTCACTACATTTCTGTGTTCCACACAATAGGCAAGAGGAATGAAGGCAAGGTGAAGGGGCACATCTCCAGAGGAGCCAACTTCTCATAATGCTTCAGTCCTCCCTGAAGTCTAACACAGCACTTAGGCTTAAATCACATTACCCAGAACTTAGTCACATGGCTACAACCAGCTGCAAAGAAAGCTGGGAAATATCTCTGAGCTGGGCAACTGATGAGTCTGAACAAAATGAGGATTCTGACACTAAAAAGAAAGAGAGAATGAATATTATTTAGACAACTGGAAGAATTTTCATAGAAACAAACTGAAGTTATTTTATCTCACTTAAACATTTTCCTCCTCTAGGTTTTCTACTTTGACCAAAGCATTGACACATTCCCAGGCAGCAATTAAGGCTAGTATATTTGCATTATTTTTAATGCTCTTCAGTGCCCTGACACCCACATCAAACTAATTACCAAATGTAGCACTTACCATCCTTCTTTTCCACTTCCACTAGTATGACAACCTCTCTCAAACTAGAGAAAAGTCTTACAGATGCTCTCCATACTTTCAGTCTCTCCTGAGTCTCATCTCTTTTAAAAACTACTGTCAGCCTCCAATTTGGAAGAAGAGTTCTGATCATGTCACCTCCCTTTGCTAAGCCTTTAGAAAATCTATAATACCTAAAGAAAACCTAGAAATTCTTAGTGTATCATGAAGTCCTTTGTGATCTAACCGATTTTATTGCCCTGGAACCATAAATCCAATATTCCAGTTAAACTGAGGCATTCAGTAATGCTGGACTTAATTGTTAAACATTTACTCATGCTATTCTTCCTCCATCTCCACCAAACTGTTTTAATTTGAGTCCACCAAATGTAGATGTTGGGATAAGGACTTTGGAGTGTTTTATTTGGGAACTGATCTCAAGAAGTAGGAGTAAAGAAATGAGAAAGGTGAAAAGAAAGAAAATGCAATAATGGCTGCGTTCATGAGCATGTTACTACTGTAAGCCACAGCAGTATAATCCTGTTGGGTGCCCTCTGGAGAACAGGGAGGTCATACCACCCAAAGGTACTCCCGGAAGACACTGAGGAGGTTGGGGTATTCATCCACTGATGAAATATCCCACTGAGATTTCTCAACTCCCAAATGAGGGTAGCCCACAGGGGTATTAACTCCTTTACAGTTAGTTCCCTGTGTATACTCAGGCACGCTCCTTAAGTGCCAGAGAAAACCCTAAGGCTGCAAGGTTCTGGTATCTGAGGTAGAAAACCATCAGCATACTGGGAACAGTCCATGGTTGCAATTCTGGTCAGATGGGCAGTTCTAGTCTGCTACTAGAACCAAATCCCATTTATAGTAATTTAAAAGACCTGTCTGAAGCAACTCCCCCATGAAACTTTCTCTGATCTCCCAAGCTCTCACAAAGTATTTGATAGCTACTTGAGTGCTCTCTATGGATCACTTTTTTATTCTTGTGGAGATATTACATCTGTCAGACTAATAAGGTTCTTGAGAATAAGCTTTGTATCCAGGTTGGTTAAGTATAAAATTTTTACCTCACAGTCCCACGAACAAGAAAATAATCAAGCACCATAGACATTTAAAGGCCACAGAAACCATTCTGATTATAAATTTTAAAGGCCTGGCATAATGTAAAAGAAGTAAGTACATATACATAAGGAACACTGTAGATTTCTTACAATCTTAGAATCTCTACCTCTGGGATTCATTTGAACTGAAATATTACAGTGAGTTTAAATATCACTAGGTTCTTGGTTTAAACCGTTTGTGAAAGTTAGGCTGAACTCTCAATTCATTAATACAGGCTAAGAAGAGTACTTACATCAGTTTTTAAAGCAATAAATATTATATATTAAAAGGTAATTCCTCACTGCATCACTCTAAATTTAGTAGTGAATTTCAGAAACCAGCACAGTATTAGACATCCCCTCAGGGGTTTAGTTACTGGAAGACCAAAATGACCTCATCCAGAAGCATAATATTTATGAGTTAACTCCTAGGCAAAGCTCTATATAGACTTAGAAGTATATAAGGTTATACAATGAAAATTCATTCACTGAATGTGCTTATTCATTCTAGTTAAGAATTGGATGTTTGAGGGGCGCCTGGGTGGCTCAGTCAGTTAGGCGTCTGACTTTGGCTCAGGTCATGATCTAGTGGTCCATGGGTTCAAGCCCCGTGTCGGGCTCTGTGCTGACAGCTCAGAGCCTGGAGCCTGTTTCAGATTCTGTGTCTCCCTCTTTCTCTGACCCTCCCCTGTTCATGCTCTCTCTCTGTCTCAAAAATAAATAAATGTCAAAAAAAAATTAAAAAAAAAAAAAGAATTGGATGTTTGAGAGGCACCTGGGTGGCTCAATCGGTTAAGAGTCTGACTCTTGATTTGGCTTCAGATCATGATCTCATGATTCCTGAGATCAAGCCCTGCATCAGGCTCTGTGTGGAGCCTGCTTGGGATTTTCTCTCTCCCTCGCTCTCTGCCCCAACCCAGGCTCTCCTCAAAATAAATAAATAAACATTAAAAAAAAGGAATTGGATATATCACATGCTATTTAAATGGCCATATTTATCTTCACTGTTAAAATACATACACATTCCATTAATTCAATATGAGTACTTAAAGGAAAATTCTAATCAACAGCTCTTACTGGCACTATCACTTTATTTCAAAATGATAACAGTGCTACAAATCAACTCTACTACCATTGCTTAATTGCAAAAGATTTATCTTCTTTTAAGTAATTTACTTTCATTTTCAAATACAAATTTAACTTAGTAAAAATAGAGGAGTAGTATAAAACTAGTAACAGGAAGATGAAATTCTGTGCCAATCTGCCTAGTCTGAAAGGCAACCACAGGCATATTTTCATTTTGTAAAACAAGGCAAACTTTAATCTTCTATTTACTATTCTAAATTCTAAAAATTAAGGAAATTCTCTTAAATGCTAGACAGGATTTCTTCCTACATGTGAGAGAGTGTTAAATAGTCACAGACCAAACATTATTAACCAACAGTCATATATTTTAATGTTAATGGCATTACTGTCACATATAAAATTAGAATACCAAGATTTAATAGGCATATATTTTAAATATTTTTTCAACATTTTTTATTTATTTTTTTGGGACAGAGAGAGACAGAGCATGAACGGGGGAGGGGCAGAGAGAGAGGGAGACACAGAATCGGAAACAGGCTCCAGGCTCTGAGCCATCAGCCCAGAGCCCGACGTGGGGCTCGAACTCACAGACCGCAAGATCGTGACCTGGCTGAAGCCGGACGCTTAACCGACTGCGCCACCCAGGCGCCCCAATAGGCATATATTTTGAAGACAGTGCGGCCTGGTCTAAAAGGGACAGCTATTATAACACTATTAACCATTTTGGTATTTCTTTCTATCTGTATTTCAACTCACAAAAAATTGAGTTCTGTCAGTTTACAAAATGGCTGTTGAGTATTTTCTACTAAATTATGTTTGAGATTATATGCTAAACTGCTTCATGTGATATTATTATTTTATTAACATTTTCATTAAATTGCCAGTCTAAAAGTCTGCTCATCACTATGGTAGAAATTACAATAAGGCTACAAATAAGAAAACAGAAGAGGAGTTAAGATGGTGGAGAAGTAGGGGGACACTGTGCTTTCCTTGTTCCTCATACACACCTGTATTGAGGTCAAATCACTTGGAACACTCAGGAAATCAGTCTACAGAGTGGCAGAAGGATCTCCACAGTTGGAGGGAAATAGCATGGAAGTCAGTAGGAAGACATAAAAACAGTAGAGCTGCAGAGGGGAGGGAACCCTTTCCATGGAGAGATAAAAGGGACAGAAAGAAAGACAGGTTAAGAAAGTGTGACATCAAGTTACCACAAGAGGAAAACCTCTCAGGACCACAGACTGGGGAGTGAGAAGTACTGAGTGTCCTTGTGTTGTTGTTTGTTCCTGTTGCTCTTGTTTGTTGTTGTTGTTTTTCAAACAGCATTTGGAGCTCAAACTCTGAGGTTTTGGAAGTACACGACTTTCTCTGGAGTGGAGCTGTGGCGCATGCTCCTAGGGACGGGGGGAGCTGGCCCTGGAGTGCATAGTGTGGTTTAGAGATCTCCAGGGTGTGCTGGGAGAAAACATTCCTCTTCATGGAGTATGTTTAGAAGAGGGTTTATTGCCTACCCAAGGACAAAAGACCCTGCAAGTACCAGCCAAAGGTGGTTCATCAGCAAGGTGGAAAGGCTGTATTCTGGAGGAGAGGAGCAGATCCGCATGGTGTGGGGTCCTTTTAAGACTTTGGGTTTTGAATCCCAGCCAAGTGCCAAAGGAAAAATGCAGAAGCGTTGTGATGATACAGGGCAAGCTAACTGCTCTCACTATTTTGAGGGCAGCCTGCACAGTGGGGATTGTGAGACCACTAGTCTGGGTATAAGAGATTGGGGTGGTACCATTTTCCTCCCAACACCAACACGGTGGGACTTGAGAGAGCAACACAGCTGCCCCCCATGGAGGCAGTACCCACTTACACCAAGCCCAGCCCCCACCATACCTGGTAGCTGCATTATTTACTGGGATAAGACTGACTGAGCCAAACGTAGAGGGTCTCTCCAGAAGATCAGCACAGCCAGCACCCTCCATGCACTAAGTATACTGAAAATCATGCTTCAAAATGACACCTACAGTTCTTTTTTCCTTTTTTATTTATTCTTCCTTTTTTTTCTTTTGGAATCAGGCTCATAGTTTCTTGAGTGTTTTTTTTTTAATTTCCTTTTCTCTTTTTTTGAATCAATCCTTTCTATTCTTTTATTTTTTCTTCTTTTGTTTCTTTTCTTTTTCTTTGGAATCTGACTTCTAGTTTTTTCATTCTCTGTTGTTGTTGTTGTTGTTGTTGTTGTTGTTGTGTTGTCATTGTTGTTTTTGCTCCCTTTCCTTTTCTCTATTTTTGATATCAGCCTTCTGCCCTGCCTTTTTTTCAAGGTTTACTTCAACAAACAAATCAAAGCACATCTAGTTAAATATCCAAACAATCCACCACTGCAAACAAGGAAGAGCTGTGCAGAGGACTGGTCAAAACACAACAGCAGAGTGCACACAGCATACACAAGAAACACTTCTTGAAGTGCCAGACCCTGGACAGTGTATGACCCCTTTTCAACACAGCATGACTTTCAGGTGCAGGAAATATAATAAGCTTTTAAGACACAAAAAGACAGAAACTTAGCCAAAATGACAAGAAGAAAGAATTCTCCCCAAAATAAAGATCAAGAAGAAATCACAGCCAGAGAATTACTCAAAACAGATACAAGTAATGTACCTGAAGAATTAGAACTACAACTAATCACAATGAATTTAAACAATGTTCATAACTGAGATGCAAAATAAACTAGACACAGTGACAGCAAGGATGGAAGAGGCAAAGCAGAGGACAGGTCAAATAGAAGATAAGGTTATGGAAAATAATGAAGCTGAAAAAGAGGGAAAGAAAATTAATACATCATGAGGGGCAAATTAGAGAACTAAGTGATTCCATGAAATGAAACAAAATCCATATCACAGGAGTCACAGTAGAAGAGCAAAAGAGGTACAAGGTTTATTTGAACAAATTATAGCTGAGAACTTCCTTAATCTGGGAAGGAAACAGGCATTCAAGTCCAAAAGGCACAGAGAACTCCTCTCAAAATAAATTTTAAAAAAAGGTCAACATCACAAAATATCATAGATATCAAGATATAGAGAATTCTAAAAAGCAAATAGGATGAAAGGTGCTTAACCTACAAGGGCAGACACATGAGGTTAACAGAAGATCTGTCCACTGAAACTTGGCAGGCCAGAACAAAGTGCCAGGAAATATTCAGTATGCTGAATGGGTAAAATATTCAGCCAAGATTACTTTATCCAGCAAAGCTGTCATTCAAAATAGAAGGAGAGATAAAGAGTTTCAAAGACAAACAAAAACTAAGGAGTTTGAAACCACCAAACCACCTTTGCAAGAAATTTTAAGGAGGACTCTGAGGGGAGAGAGAAAAAAAAAACAAAAAACAAAAAAACGACCAAAGAAACAAACAGAAAACATCACCAGAAACACCAATGCAACAGGTAACACAATGGCACTAAATTCATACCTTTCAATAATCACTTTGAATGTAAATGGACTAAATGCTCCAATTGAGAGACATATGGTATCACAATGGATAAAAAAAAAAAGATGCAGCTATATGCTGCCTACAAGAGACTCACTTTAGACCTAAAGACACCAGAAGATTGAAAAGGAAGGGATGGAGAACCATCTATCATGCTAATAGATGTCAAAAGAAGGCCAGAGTAGCCCTACTTATATCAGACTAACTAGATTATAAAAGACTATAATAAGAGATGAAGAAGGGCATTATATCATAATTAAGGGGTCCATCCATTAAGATTTAACAATTGCAAATATTTATGTGTCCAGTGTGGAAGCATCCAAATATATAAATCAATTAATAAAAGCCATAATGAAACTTACTGGTAATAATAACATAATAGGAGACTTTAACACCCCACTTATCTAAGCAGATAATCAACAACAAAACAATGGTTCTGAATGACACACTGGAACAGATGGACTTAACAGATATATTAAGAACATTTCATGTAAAAGCAGCAGAATACACATTCTTCTTAACCTCACATACATGAAGGTTAAAGAACATTCTACTAAGAATGAATGGGTTAACCAGGAAATTAAAGAAATTAAAAAAAATACATGGAAGCAAATGAAAATGAAAACATGACAGTCCAAACCCTTTGGGATGCAGCAAAGGCAGTCCTAGGAGGGAAGTATAATGCAATTCAGGTCTATCTCAAGATGCAAGAAAGGTCCCAAATACACAACCTAAACTTACATCTAAAGGAGTTAGAAAAGGATCAGAAAATAAAAACTAAAGACAGCAAAATAATGGAAATAATGAAAAATAGAACAGAAATACATAATATAGAAATAATAAAACCCAGTAGAACAGATCAATGAAACTAAGAGCTGGTTCTCTAAAAGAATAAACAAAAGACTTATCAAAAAGAAGAGCAAAATGACAAAAATTCACAAAATCATGAATGAAAGAGGAGAGATCACAACCAACACCGATGATTTACAAACAATTATAAGAGAATACTATGAAAAATTATATGCCAACAAACTGGGCAGTCTGGAAGAAATGAACAAATTCCTAGAAATGCACACACTACCAAACTGAAACAGAAAGAAACAGACAATGTGAATAGATCTATAACCAGCAAAGAAATTTAATCAGTTACCAAAATCTCCCAACATAGGGAAATCAAGATGGCAGAGCAGCATGGAGACCCTGAGTTTGTCTAGTCTCTAAAATGCAGCCAGATCAGCACCAAACCAGTTTGAACATTTAGGAAATTGGCCTGAGGATTAAAAATTTGCATAACTTGACCCACAAAACTCAGCAAGTATGCATTACAGAGAGGTGAAATAGGGGTGAGAAAAGCCACAGAGGGTAGGGAGCTGTTTTTGCAGGTAAAGGACAGAGAAAGGGAAAGGGGAAGAGTGTGGTTCACCAAGTCCTGCCCAGCTGCGTCCCTCAAGCACATCCCCTAGAAAGACAGCACAACTCATTCCACTTGCTTAGTGTACAGACTACAGAAGACTTTATAGTTCCACTTCTAGGGGAAACTGGATGTAACTTCAGGTTTCATTCTGTTTAGTGCTTCATGTATTTGTTCATTCTATTTGTTCCTGCTTTTGCTTAATAATTGTTTTCTTTTTTTCTACTTATTTTTTCCTTTTGTCCTCATTCTTGGATACAGAAAGAAAATTTTTTATTTTCATTTTTTTAATATATTTTTTTATTTTTTTAAATTTTTATTCTATTTCATTTTCTATATTTAATCTTACTCTATTTTATTATATATATATATATATTTTTTTTTTTACTTTTTAAAGTTTTACCTTTTTTCTTTTTCTCTATCAAGCCTCTTTCAACAAGCAAACCAAAAGACACCTATAATATAGCTGACTTTATTTGATTTTTGTTGGTTTTTAATTTTTTAATTTTTATTTTTTACTATAATTTCTTCCTTCAAAATTAAAAAAATGAAGGACTTCCTCAAAAGAAAGAAGAGTTAGAAATGACAGCCAAGGGCTTAATCAACAAAGATATAAGCAAGATGTCTGAACTAGCATTTAAAACCACAATAATAAGGGGCGCCTGGGTGGCGCAGTCGGTTAAGCGTCCGACTTCAGCCAGGTCACGATTTCGCGGTCCGTGAGTTCGAGCCCCGCGTCGGGCTCTGGACTGATGGCTCAGAGCCTGGAGCCTGTTTTCGATTCTGTGTCTCCCTCTCTCTCTGCCCCTCCCCCGTTCATGCTCTGTCTCTCTCTGTCCCAAAAAAATAATAAATAAACGTTAAAAAAAAATTTTAAAACCACAATAATAAGAATAATAGCTGGGATTGAAAAAATCATAGGATCCCTTTCTGTGGAGATAAAAGAAAAGAATTCTAGTAAGGATGAAATTAAAAATGCTATAACTGAGATGTAATCTCCAATGGATGCCATGACAGCAAGGATGGATGAAGCAGAGCAAAGAATCAGCTACTCAGAAGACAAAAATTATGGAGAATAATGAAGCAGAAAGAGGGAAACAAAGGCAAAAGAGCATGATACAAGACTTAGAGAACTCAATGATTTATTAAAAAGGAATAACATCTGAATCATAGGCGTTCCAGAAGATGAAGAGAGAGAAAGGGGCATAAAGTTTATGTGAACAAATTATAGAGGAAAACTTTCCTAATCTGGGGAAAGACACAGACATCAAAATCCAAGAACAGAGAACTCCCATGAAATTCAACAAAAACCAATCATCACCAAGGCATATCATAGTCAAATTCACAAAACAGATAAGGAAAGAATTATGATAGCAGTAAGAGAAAAAAAGTTCTTAACTTATAAGGGAAGACAGATCAGGTTCACAGCAGACCTATCCACAGAAAGGTGGCAGGCCAGAAAGGAGTGGCAGGATATATTCAACATCCTGAATCAGAAAAATATGCAGCCAAGAATTCTTTATCCAGCAAGAAAGCTGTCATTCAAAATAGAAGGAGAGATAAAGAGTTTCCCAGACACACACACACACACACACACACACACACAACTAAAGGAGTTCGTGACTACTAAATCAGCCCTGCAAGAAATTTTAAGGGGAAGCCTTAGAGTGGAGAAAAGACAAGACAAAACAAAAAAGACCAAAAGCAGCAAAGATTAGAAAGGACCAGAAAGCACCATCAGAAACACAAAATCAACAGACAACACAATGGTGCTAAATTCATACCTTTCAGTACTCACACTAAATGTCAATGGACTAAATGCTCCAATCAAAAGACATAGGGTAAACAGAATGGATAAGAAAACAAATTCCATCTATATGCTGCTTACAAGAGACACATTTTAGACCTAAAGACACCTGTAACTTGAAAGTAAGAGGATGGAGAACCATCTTTCCTGCTAATGGTCATCTAAAGAAAGCTGGTGTAGCCATACTTATATCAAACTAGATTTTAAAATAAAGACTGTAATAAGGGATGAAGAAGGGCATTATATTGTAATTAAGGAGTCTATCCACTAAAAAGATCTAACAATTATTAATAATATTTATGCCTCCAATATGAAATAACTCAATTAATTGCAAACACAAAGAAACTCATTAATACCATAATAGTAGGGGACTTCAACACCCCACTACAACAATGGACAGATCATCTAGGCAGAAAACCAACAATGAAACAATGGCTCTGAATGACATACTGGACCAGATGCATTTAACAGGTACATTCAGAACATTTCATCCTAAGCAGAGTACACATTCTTATCAAGTGCACATGGAAGATTCTCCAGAATAGATCACATTCTGGGTCACAAATCAGCCCTCAATAAGTACAAAAATATCAAGATCATACCTTGCATGTTTTCAGACCACAATGCTATGAAACTCGAAATCTGGGAAGACCATGAATACTTGCAGATTAAAGAACATCCTACTGGGGCGCCTGGGTGGCGCAGTCAGTTAAGCGTCCGACTTCAGCCAGGCCACGATCTCGTGGTCCGGGAGTTCGAGCCCCGCGTCAGGCTCTGGGCTGATGGCTCAGAGCCTGGAGCCTGTTTCCGATTCTGTGTCTCCCTCTCTCTCTGCCCCTCCCCCATTCATGCTCTGTCTCTCTCTGTCCCAAAAATAAATAAACGTTGAAAAAAAAATTTTTTTTTAAATAAATAAAGAACATCCTACTAAATAATGAATAGGTTAACCAAGAAATTAAAGAGGAAATTAAAAAGTACATGGAAGCCAATGAAAATTAAAACACAACAACCCAAAACCTCTGGGATGCAGCAAAGGCAGTCATAAAAGGGAAATATATAGCAATCCAGGCCTTTTAAAGAGGGAAGAAAGGTCTCAAATACACAACCTAATCTTACACCTAAAACAGCTAGAAAAAGAACAGCAAATAAAGCCCAAAACCAGCAGAAGAAGGGAAATAATAAAAATTAGAGCAGAAATCAATGATATCAAAATCAAAAACAAAACAAAACAAAAACAGATCAATGTAACCAGGAGCTAGTTCTTTGAAAGAATTAATAAAATTGATAACCCCCCTAGCCAGACTGATCAAAAAGAAAAAGGACACAAATAAATAAAATCAAGAATTAAAGAGAAATATAAACAATAATATAGAAATATAAACAGAAATATGAACAATAATAAGATAATATTATGAAAAATTATATGCCAACAACCTGGGAAATCTGGAGGAAATTCACAAATTCCTAAAAACATATAAACTACCAAAACTGAATCAGGAAGAGGTAGAAAATCTGAACAGACCCAAACCAGTAAAGAAATTGAATCAGTAATCAAAAATCTCCCAACAAACAACAGTCCACAGCTGGATGGCTTTCCAGGGGAACTCTACCAAACATTTAAAGAAGAGTTAACACCTATATTACTGAAGCTGTTCCAAAAGATAAAAATGGAAGAAAAATTTCCAAACTCATTCTGTGAGGCCAGCATTACCTTGATTCCAAAACCAGACAAAGACCCCACCTAAAAGGAGAACTACAGTTCCTGATGAACATGGATGAAAAAATTCTCAACAATACACTAGCCAACCAGATCCAACAATACATTAAAAGAATTATTCACCACAATCAAGTGGGATTTATTCCTGATGCAGGGCTGGTTCAATATCAACAAATCGATCAATGTGATACATGATACTAATAAAAGAAAGGACAAGAACCACATGATACTCTTAATAGATGGCTGATAAAGCATTTGACAAAATACAGCATGCTTTCTTGATCAAAAGCCTCAAAAAAGTAAGGATCATACCTCAAGATCATGAAGGCCATATATGAAAGACCCACCACTAATATCCTCATTGAGGAAAAAATGAGAGTTTTCCCCCTAAGGTAAGGAACATGACAGGGATGTCCACTCTCACCACTGTTATTCAACATAGTGTTGGAAGTCCTAGCTTCAGCAATCAGACAACAACAACAACAACAAAAAAAAAAGGCATCCAAATTGGCAAGGAGGAAGTCAAACTTTCATTCTTCATAGACAACATGATACTCTATATGGAAAGCCAAAAAAACTCCACCAAAAAACTACTAGAACTGATACATGAATTCAGAAAATCTGAAGTATATAAAATCAATGTACAGAAATCAGTTGCATTTCTATATACACCAATAATGAAGTAGCAGAATGAGAAATCAAGGAATCTATCCCATTCACAATTGTACCCAAAAACCATAAAATATCTAGGAATAAACCTAACCAAAGAGGGGGAAAATCTATACATTGAAAACTATAGAAAGTTTATGAAAGAAACTGAATACAAGAAAAATGGAAAAATCATTCCATGCCCATGGATTAGAAGAATGAATACTGTTAAAATGTCGATACTACCAAAAGCAATCTACACATTCAATGCAACCCTTATCAAAATAGCACCAGCGTTCTTCACAGAGCTAGAAGAACCAGAAAAGACCCCAACTAGCCAAAGCAAAGCTAAAAAAGAAAACCAAAGTTGGAGGCATCACAATTCCAGACTTCAAGCTACAATCATCAAGACAAAATGGTACTGGCACCAAAACAGACACATAGATCCATGGAACAGAATAGAGAAGCCAGAAATGGACCCTCAAATGTATGGCCAATTAATCTTTGACAAACCAGGAAAGAATACCAATGGGAAAAATACAGTCTCTTCAGCAAATGGTGTTCAGAAACCTGGAAAGCAACATGCAGAAGAATGAACCTGGACCACTTTCTTACAACATACACAAAAATAAACTCAAAATGGATGAGAGACAAGACAGGAAACCATCATAATCCTAAATAAGAAAACAGGCAATAACATCTTTGACCTCAGCTGTAGCAACTTCTTACTTGAGAGGTCTCCAGAGGCAAGGGAAATAAAAGTAAAAATGAACTACTGGAACCACATCAAGATAAAAAGCAAAGGAAACAATCAACAAAACTAAAAGGCAACTGATGGAATGGGAGAAGATATTTGCAAATGACATATCAGATAAAGAGTTAGTATCCAAAATCTGTAAAAAAAAAAAAAAACATATCAAACTCAACACCCAAAAAACAAATAATCCAGTGAAGAAATGGGCAAAAGACATGAATAGATACTTTTCTAAAGAAGATATCCAGTTGACTAACAAACATATTAAAATACTCAACATCACTCACCATCAGGGAAATACAAATCAAAACTACTATGAGATACCACCTCACACCTCTTAGAGTGGCTAAAATTAACATCTCAGGCAAGAACAGATGTTGGCAAGGATGCAAAAAAAGAGGAACTCTTTTGCACTGCTAGTGGGAATGCCAACTGGTGAAGCCACTCTGGAATACAGTATGGAGGTTCCTCAAAAAATTAAAAATAGAACTACCCTATGACACAGCAATTGCTGGTATTTATCCAAAGCATACAAAAATGCCGATTTGAAGGGAAACATGCACCCAATGTTTATAGCAGCACATTCAACAATAGCCAAATTATGGAAAGAGCCCGAATGTCCATAGACTGATGAATGGATAAAGACGTGACATATATATACAATAGAATACTACTCGGCAATGAAAAAGAATGAAATCTTGCCATTTGCAACAATGTGGATGGATCTAGAGGATGTTATGCTAAGCAAAATAAATCAGAGAAAAACAAATATCATATGATTTCACTCATATGTGGAACTGAAGAAACAAAACAGATGAACACAGGAGAAAGGAAGGAAAAATAAGATAATAAAAAGAGAGGGAGGCAAACCATAACAGAATCTTAAATACAGAGAGCAAACAGGATTGCTGGTGGGGTATTGGGTGAGGGGATAAGCTAAATGGGTGATGACCATTAAGGAAGGCACTTGTTGGGATGAGGACTGAGTATTACATGTAAGAGATAAATCACTGTATGTTAACTAATTTGAATTTAAAAAAAAACAAATTTTAAAAAGAAAACAATTACTACTGTTTCCCATATTTTATAGGACATTTACATTACACCATTAACCATTTCCATTGACAAAGAGAACATTACACAATCTGCCAAAATCTGCTAATTCAGCTATTTGGTAATTCATTATTCTCAAATAGAGATTAAAGAATTAAGTCAATTAAAAAAAAAAAAGCTCCAAGGAGTTGGGGCTTAACTGAGCACTTCTAGCTTTACCATTAAATAATATACATGAAATAAAAAAAAAAAAAAAAACACACCAGTCATCTTTCTCAGCTTGCTTTCTAAACCTACACAAAATAAAAATGGAGAAATCATCCATTACAGGGCAACTCTTCCAAAAGTTGTAACCAAACTAGATGATAGGAAAACTTGACATGTGTCATGGGTATGTAAGTATATGCATGTATGCATTTGGGTGGCTGAATGGGGTTTAGGGATAAGGGACAGAAAGTGTGCACAATAGAAGCACAAGCAGAAAGTGAGAAGTTGCCAGAGGGCTGAAATATGTTGTGTAAGATAAAAATTTCTTTTGGGAACAAGGTGGAAAAGGAAAAAAGGAATAGAAGAAGCAGAGGAAAGAGTGTTCAAATAAATGGTGGAAGCAGAAATGGATGGTAGGCCTTGCTACATCCTAGTGCATGTGACACTATGTTGTGTTTTACTACAACAGAGATTCTAAAATGTCTTCTGAAAGAATTCCAGTCATCTCTTAGTGAAGGCAGATTCCATATGTTACAGCTTGAACATTGCCAGGAAAATTATTTCCTAAATATGATGACCTCCCTACAAATGAGAATATAAACTTTGCCAACTATTTATTGGACAACTATTTGTGGAACTGTCAAATTCCTAACAAAGATTTGCTTGGCAATGAATTGAATAACAATGACGTCATGCTTTTTTTACATAATAGTTTTGGGAGTAACTTTTCCCAAAGATCCATTCAACCGTAAATGAGAAGAGTTGAACTACAAGGTCCCAGAAGGCCTTTTCAACTAGAAGATTCAAAGATCTCAAATAGATAAATGGATAATTCTAGCACATACTGTAGTTGCCTACTTCATAGTCTCTTCAACTGGAATGAAGACAGTAGAATCAACACCATACTTGCAGGACTGTGTTAAAAATTCTAAGTTTTCACCATTAGTTTGTTTTAAAACAATGCCTATGCTATAAATTAGCAATATGATGGAACCAAAATTTATTTCTAAATGAGCATCTTAGTTATCTCTTTATACCAAACATGAAGGAAAGAAAGGTCTATTTCTGTTTGCCTCAGATTATGTTAGTCTAAAACACATGCAAATTCAGTAACTCAAAATATAATTCCAAGGAAAATATCACACACACACACACACACACACACACACACACACACACTTATCAATCTATCTATATGAGTCTTCATTGATAAATATATATATATTTGAGTCTTCATTTCCAGTTTACTTACAGTTAAGAGGCTGACTCAAATTTTAGCTGACAGGAAAAAAAAATCAGCTGTCAGAATTGCAAACTCCTGATTTATAACAGAAGAAGTAAAGGAACACTAACTAGAGGGTGCTGGTATAATTTCTAAAATCCATCATATCTCACATGTATCATTTTTCTCAAGGACTGTTAAGTGCTACTATACAATGTATTTTTTAGAAACTGAGCCCTGGGCTTGACTATGATGGAGAAGTCTTCCAGGAGGATTCCAAACAGAACTAATAAAGCACTCAATCTCTACTTAAATACAGGTCAGGCTCAGGCAAAACTCCATCTTCTTTTTGATACTGTCGGAAACACATAAAAAGGTCAGACTTTTCAGTTTTCCATAAAAATTTTTGTCTAACATACTACATTAAAATGTACATGCACTTTTGTTGCACACATGTGCAAACAGAGAGCTCTCTCAGGTAGCCATCTCCCCTCTGAACCAATGCAAAAGTAACTGATGTGAAGATATAATACTAAGAAACACCAAAAACAAGATGGGCAACCTCTGGACTCCGTTTATATTTTGGAATACATGATCAGGTAAATAGTGACAGTACTTTTCCATCATTTTCTGTCTAGCTAATGGTCTGCAGGAAGTAAGTTAAGAGCCTATTTAATTTCCTTTAAAAACATTTCAACTTCTATTGCATCTAATTTCAGGGCAGTTTCCAACCTGTCTATCTTTTCAAATCTGTAGACATGCAGGCATTTAATTTCATACTGAATCAATGTAGAATATTCCCTTCAAGGGGCACCTGGGTGGCTCAGTCGGTTAAGTGCCCAACTTCAGCTCAGATCATGATCTCGCAAGTCATGAGTTCAAGGCCCACGTTGGGCTCTGTGCTGACAGCCAGGAGCCTGGAGCCTGCTTCAGATTCTGTGTCTTCCTCTCTCTCTGCCCCTCACCCACACACTCTCTCTCTCTTTCTAAAATAATAAACATAAAAAAATTTTTTTAAGCATTCCCTTCAAAACAATTTGCTACAATGTAAAAATAAAGTGTTAACATTGTAAACGAAAACAGAGAACTCAGAAGAGGAGTTAAGAAAAAAAACAAAACAAGTCTAAAACCTAGGGGGTAAAAAGGAAGCCATAACAACTCTCAATTAGTAGAAGAGAGAGGGAGGGGGGAGGGAGGGAGGGAGAGAAGGAAAGAATATAGAAACACAAATATAGATATGGTGTGTGCATGTGGTAAAATAACAGGTTTAGATCAGATTTCAGGTTGCTCAAAGACTCTGAAGCCAAACTAGCACAAGTGATTATGTCTCCCTTAGGGAATGAATGCAGTACTCTTCCCTGGAAAAAGACAAACTACCAGGACCCAAATCTATGAAAATAGGCCTCATCTTCCCCATGTCAAACTAAAATGCAGGCTGACTCCAACTAAATTCCAATGTACTCAGAAGAAGCTACTCCAGCATAGCCTGGGACCACTAAATTAACCTTCACACCATCCATCCTGACTTGAGTTTGTACCTTTATTGGCTGGCATAAAGTGGGTACTCAACTATTTAAACAGGAAGGAAGAAAGGGAGGGAGGGAAAGACAGAGGGAGAGAGGACTGGAGGAGGAAACAAAGGAAAGATGTGTTTATCACAGGATGCTTCCTACAACACTACAGTCTAGTTTTTATATGACTCAATTTTTTCATTTAAAAGAAGAGATTCTTTTTCACCTGCTTGAAAATCAAATCATGGTTTCATCCCTCATTGTCATAGCATTCTTTTTAATTTTTTTTTTCAACGTTTATTTATTTTTGGGACAGAGAGAGACAGAGCATGAACAGGGGAGGGGCAGAGAGAGAGGGAGACACAGAATCGGAAACAGGCTCCAGGCTCTGAGCCATCAGCCCAGAGCCCGACGCGGGGCTCGAACTCCCGGACCGCGAGATCGTGACCTGGCTGAAGTCGGACGCCCAACCGACTGCACCACCCAGGCGCCCCTGTCATAGCATTCTTAAAGTACAAACAAATATATAGAATATGTTAATAAAGTATATAAGAAATACTATGTATTTATTAACACACTATATGTTACAATATGTAATTAAAATGTATACATATTTTGGCTTGTAATAACTTAAAAATTATATTAAGTCATCAGTTTATATCATGAGAAAAAAATAGCAGAATGTGAAGACAGGCTTGGTTTAATTCCTTATTAACAGTACTTTCATATAAAAGATAAAAGATACAGGAAAACAAAAAGGCAAACCATAACAATCTATAAAGATCTCAACATTTCTACTAAGAGAAAAGAAAGCAAGAGGTAGAAATACAGGATTTCAGCTGGACTTTGAACATTTTAATCATGTAATTAAGTTACCTTATTACTTTCCTAAGAATACTGGGAAAGGAAAGACAGTGCACCTTACATCTGTTACTGAAACTTCAATTTGTACCTTCTTTCCCTGTGTCACCAGCTTATCAGCGTAATCACCACAATTATTTGTTCTTTGGATACATACCATTCTAGTTTCCTACATGGATAGCTGTTACACAGTTCAACAAACACTGTTTCTCTCTGAATGTAAATTTCCACTGCATATCAGAACTTGGGTTCAGCCAGCTCCCCTATCCTCTGGGCGCAGGAAATTTTACAAACTAAATAGTGTCAATATTTGGATGAGTTCCAAGTGAAAATCAGGGGAGTGGCTGATTTACAAACTGGCTTTTTTCTCAGCAAATCTGAATAGCATTAACACCTCAGCATGGTAGTGATCACATGACTGGCCAAGGTTGCCTTTCAAATAAGCAGTAAATATCCATGCAGAGAATAACTGGCAAATATTTGGGGGAAGTTAGAAGTTCATATTCAACCACAAAATTTAAAAGATATTAGGGTAATAAAAATGAAAACTAGCAGTGGCACGATTTTTAACATTTTACAAAATCTAACTTGCACTCAATAGTTCAGTCCCTGTGTCACAATCTGATATGAAATTTTTCATTCTCTGATCTGCAAGTTCTCTCTAATAATATTTCCTTTTGTGTTTTTATTCTGGTAATAATTGTAAAAAACTAAGCATTCATTAATTCAGTCAACAAATGTTTATTTCATATATATTAAGTGTCCAGTAATAGCTTAAATACTAAGTAAAAAACTAAGTCCCTGCCTTCATGGAACTTATACTTCCAAGCAGAGAGACAGACAATAAAAAATTTATAAATATGTGTCTACAATGCAATATAATACATAATGTATTATATATATGTATATATATAATGTATATATGTGTATATATATATTCTGTATATATATATGTGTGTGTGTGTGTGTGTGTGTGTGTGTATATATATATATATATGATGTAATAAATGGCGAGAGGTGCAGAAAAAAAACATCTAAGCAGGTGAGGGAGTCAAAGGAAGAGGTAAGCAGAGGTCAGGAAGTTTTATAGCACTGTCAGAAAAGGCTTCATGAATAAAAACTACAATCACCTCAGACCTGTCAGAATGGCTAAAATCAACAACACAAGAAACAACAGGGGTTGGCAAGGATGCGGAGAAAGATGAACATGCTTTACACTGTTAGTGAGAATGTAAACTGATGCAACCACTATGGAAAATAGTATGGAGTTTCCTCAAAAAGTTAAAAATAGAACTACCCTACAACCCAGCAATCACACTAGTAGGTATTTACCAAAAGAATATAAAAATACCAATTCAAAGGAATACATGCACCTTGGTGTTTATAGCAGTATTATATACAATAGCCAATTTATGGAAACAGCCCAAGTGTGCATCAATTGATGAATGGATAAAGAAGATGTGATATACACACAGAAATGCACATGTGCACGCACACACGCACACACACACACACACACACACACACACACACACACACACTGAAATATTACTCAGCCATAAAAAAGAATGAAATCTTGCCTTTTGCAACATGGATGGATCTAGAGGGTATAATACAAAGTGAAATAAGTCATTCAAAGAAAGACAAATACCATGATTTCACTCATATGTAGAATTTAAGAAACAAAACAAATGAGCAAAGGGAAAAAAAGAGAGAAGCAAACTGAGAAACAGACTGTTAACTACAGAGAACCAACTGATGGTTACCAGAAGGCAGATGAGTGGGGGGTTGTGCTAAATAGATGATGGGGATAAAGGGGTGTACTTATTGCGATGAGCACCAGGTGCTATATGGAAGTGTTAAATCACTATACTGTACACTTGAAACTAATATTACACTGGATGCTAACTACTGGAATTTAAATAAAAACTTGAAAAAACATTTAGAGTTGTCAGTGAGTATAAGGTATTTAACACCATGAGAATGTTGCATTCACACCAAGACCAAAGTCTGCCTTTGCCTATTGTGTGAATGAAGATTTCATCATCCTTTCAACAGAAAAAAAAAAAAAAAAAAAAAAAGAGCTGCATAAGGACATTTTATTACATGAAGCCTGGCACTTCTGCCATGCTGAACTCTAAAGATCCTGTTTGTTATAAGTCTGTATCATACTGAATTTTCAAATGGCAATTTTTCAGTAGAACATCATCTGTCACATGAAACTTGTTGTTAATTTGAATTAAATTGATTTGTAGTCTCAAATTTATTTATTTTAAAATAATTTTTAGGAGCTAAAAGCATAACAAAGTTATACCTGATTATATGCTTTTTTTATGTGATTATATGTATATTTTACAGTAACATTACAATAAAAAACTATGTCAAGAATTAATAATAAGAATTTCTTTAAAAATCATCCATGAAATATTCAATTTAGAAGGAACCAGTGACAAAAATAAATTTTATTCATAAGATGAAAATAAACATAGGGATGGTTCAAATATAAAGGAAAAATGTTTTTTAAACTTATTAATTTCATACAGAAATATATTTAGGGCAACTTGAAACTGTACACAATATTTATATCATAATATACTATATGTAAATGCATAAAATTTGTTACTTATGTGTGTAAAATCAGCAATACACATATTTAGAGAGACAGTAAAACAGTGGCTACGAGCACAGGTTCTGAAGCTGGATTGTTTAGGTCTCATTAACAGGCCAACACTTTAATAGCTTTAGTTTCCTCATTTATAAAATTGGCATAACACTACACTTGCTATGATTGATGACAGTAGCAAAGACACATACCCGGTTCATAGTAAGCACTCAATAAATTAAAATTAGTATTATTGCCATTATTATACAATGAAAGATGTGCATGAGCAGGTGGGTGTTTTCTCTAATATTCTAATATTTCTCTGTATTATTTTTCTGCTCTTTGTGACAACTATTCCTTTTTTTACCTATAAACTCTCTCAAGATAAGTCTAGTAAAGTTGATGTGATATGTTTCCATTAAGGTCTACGGGATTTCTTGGAATCATTTCTTTTTTTGGAATTTTGTGTTAATACAGTCTATTGTAAAAACATAAAAGATTATTTCCTGATAAAATGTATAGCATATAGTATATGCACAGTATGCTGAGTGGTTAAAAGTCTGTTCACAGGAGCCAAACTGACTGAGTTTCTATCTGGGCTCTCCAATTGCTAACCTCCAGTAACTAATTTTTGTCATATTACTTAACCTTTCTGTGCATCAGCTCCTTCATTTACAAAATGGGATTTTAGTATCTACATGTTTGTGAAGTAAAATAGTTAATATATGTAAAACATCTAAAAGAAATAAGAAATGTTACATATGCATATTATTAGTAGTATATTATTAGTATATCAGGGCACACATTTTTATTTTACATTATTAATATGAATTTGATTAGGTTCCAAAACCAATTCCTTACAACTCTAAAAAGTTATATGAATTATAGCATTTATTATGCAGCCACTTCTTAAAGTATATGCAATAGTCAATAATTCATAGACAGCAAACCAAAGATAGCCTAAGGTATTCTTTTTTGTTGTTGTTGTAGTTTTAAAGTCATCTATACACCTATACATCTATAAACGTGGGGTTTAAACTCAAAATCCTGAGATGGAGTCACACATTCTCCATACTGAGCCAGCCAGGCACCCCTAGCCTAAGGTATTCTAATATGTATCTTTAAAAATAATGTTTACAATAGGGGCACCAGGGTGACTCAGTTGATAAAGCACCCACCTCTTGATTTCAATTCAGGTCATAATCTCATGTTTCATGGGTTCAAGCCCCATGTCGGGCTCTGTGCAGACCATGTGGAGCCTGCCTGGGATTCTTTCTCTCTCTTTCTCTCTTCTCCTCCCCCGCTTACACTCTCTCTCTCAAAATAAATATAAATAAACTTTAGAAAAATGTTTTCAACACTGAGAAATCATGTTAGTATCATGATATAGCCAATATAAAAACTGATGTCGAATAATTATATTAATAATCATTTTTTGAACATTTACCATGTCCTAAGTGCCTTACATACATTAGTTCACTTAATCGTCATTGAGCTCCTGCTCCTCCTATTTATGAAGACAAAGAAGAAAATTATCTAAAATTTCAGTTTACACCTGAAACACTAAAAGGCTGGATGGTGGCTAACTAAACGGTGACAACAAAGAAGAAAAGTCTTCTGGAACATGTATTCACACACAGAAAGGACACATACTGTTTCCATTATAAAACTGTCTTTTGAGAGTGGAAGAAGACATGGGCCTGCCAAACAAGACACTATAAAAAGAATATTAAAAGTGAAAAGAAAAAAAAAAAAAGGAGCTAGAAAGCCAGAGGGGCTAGACCAAGATAAGAACACATTCTTGGATTCAAAATCAGTGAGGCAGATACAAAGACCAGAAAGATAAAAGAATGACTCAACTTCAAGACAGGTAAATGTTTTCTAAGATAGTTTTGGTGTTAATTTTTATCTAGAAAGTAAATGGTTCTAAATACAATCTTAAGTTACAATTGTATGTGTTTTCTATCGAGGACTAAACAATTGCTATTTTATTGAGATAATATAGGGCAGCTAAAGCAAGTAGAGCTGACCCCTGCCAAAGTGGTAACAGAAGACTATGATTGTATTTGTAGATAATATCACGTCGTACAGAGCCTGAGTCTCTGCCATTGGTTCTGTATCTCTGGAAGTTTATAGGAAGATGCTCCCTTAGTTTAGTCTAATTACAATCTGGGGTCACTGTTCTACCAAAAGGGTGTGCTACACATGCCACTTAGAATCTCTAAGTTCCTCTCCATTGGACTTTTCCATCTGCTGGGTGGATTCAAGTGACTTGGGAAGGACTACCAGGTTAAATCATGATACCACACCCCTTAGAGACACAGATTCAAAGGTTCTGTGACAATAGAACTTTTTTTCAGAATTTATTACTTGTTAGATCCCATGCTAAGAACCTTATGAACATTAACATGTTAATCCTCATAACAGCCTTGTGTGATAGGAACTATCATCTCCATTTTGCAGACGAAAAGACTAAGTAACTAAGTAAACTGCCAAAAGTTTAAAGAGCCAGTACTATATTTAGGTATCTTTGAGAGCTTTGCCTTAGCTCTATTCTCTATGTTTCTACCTTCCATTATTATTGGCATGAATATAGACTATGGATTCTGGAATCCAATCTTTTTACTTGAGGTCTGCAACTGCTCCTAGTCACTGAGAATGGCTCAGATCTCACATCTTCTGTGGCTTCTATGAATCACTGACAAAGAAAATCAGTCTTTGGTGGGGGAATAAAAGGTACAAAGAACTGTTTCCATTATGGCCAAGGTGACACCTTCAATTGAAAAGTTTTCTAAGGCTGCCCAGGAAGCAGGGCAACATCAAGATAAAAATCTAGCTCCAGAAGGTCCTAGAGGGAATTGGAATTCCCTGAGGGCCCAGGGACACAGCTGAGACAGAGGTTTAAGGCCTAGATAGGACCTGTATCATCCTTCAGGGGGCTCAATAGAAAGAGCAGGCAGAGAAACTGCAGATTTAGAAACTGGATGCAATTTGAGCTTAGAAGAAAAATAGAATTCCTCACAAAATGAAAATCATTCTTGTTTGGGGAAAAATACTTTAATGAGACTTTTGGTTACACTGAGGTAGGATTCTGGTGGCACTTCTGGAAAATAGAGGTTGAAAGAAAAGTATAGTAAAATAAAATTTCACAAAGCCCCTGATTTCATAGGTATGAGGTCTGAGTCTCTTAGGGTTGAGAGAAAGCAGAGCTTCCAAGTTGTACAAACTTCAGGGATGCCATTCCTACCACACATTATATGAGTTGTACCCCCTGGAGTTGCACAGTCGACAGCCTGCACAGCCATACAAGGAGGCTCTGGCATGGAAGAGCTCAGATTTAGAGGATATGAGAAATAAAGTGGGTTCTAGGGGTCAACAGAAGAAGTAGCCACCAAAAAGGAAAGCTTGACAGCAGAAATGGATGCCAAACCTTACTGACTCTGATATTGATTCTTAGTGACAGATAATGATAGTGACTCACAGTGATTCCATATCTTAGTGATACTGAATTTCAAGTGTTCTTTAAGTAATTCCCATCCTTTAACTTCAGACCTTCCAGAAAGGTCTAACACACTGAATAGCATTATGGGAATATGCCATGGAGAATATTGCAGAAAGGGCCATGTTTAAATTTGGAGCTAATGAGAACCAGAGTGAGGTGCAGCAGTAAGTAGACAGATAAAAAGGGACTTTGATTAAAGGGACTTCATTTGAGAGTAGGAATTCAGAATGAAAGCATGCTGGTGACTAACCACTCCTTAACACTGTGATAAACTTCTGAGGATTGGGGACTGGGGTCTTTGCTTTGGTTTCTTCTACTCTTAAGGAAAAAATTACCTAAGTACTTAGGAATTGTAGTTCATATTGACAGCATAGGCCCTAAATTTTCTAGAGAGAAACACAGTATTTTTCTCTCACATAAGGGCCCTGGCAAATCCCCATAGGAAGAATGCCAGCTATGCCCTCATCTGTAAATACTTTCAGATCAATACAGGCAAAGTTCTGGCTAGCTCAACCTGGGCTACCTCATGCCCAGTGAGATTTTCCTGGAACAATCTGTACAGATGACCTCATGTCAGCCACACTGGGCACAAGCCCGCTACCTTGTTGGGAGTGTCTATTCTAGAAGCTAGTAGAGTCATCTGCTTAGTTTGGGCTTTACCAGAAGAAGATACTGAGATAATCACGAGAATACAAGTAGTTTATTTGAATGCTGATGGCAGGGAGCATGGGTAGAAAAATGGGGATGTCAGATAGGAAAGGGAAAGAGATCATTAAACATTAAATGTTTAGCCAGTTACATTTATGGGCCACTGAAGCTTAATTCTGCTAAGAAACTTAGAAGACAGTATTATAGGGGTGCCTAGGTGGCTCAGTCAGTTAAGCGTCCAATTTCAGCTCAGGTCACGATCTCATGGTTCATGGGTTGGAGCCCTGCATCGGGCTCTGTGCTGACAGCTCAGAACCTGGAACCTGCTTCAGATTCTGTGTCTCCGTCTCTCTCTGGCCCTCTCCCGCTCTCACTCTGTCCCTCTCTCAAAAATAAATAACAAACATTTTAAAATTTTTTTAATTAAAAAAAAAGAAGACAGTATATAATAAATTCATATTTATCCCAAAGAAGAGGCAAGGGAACTAGGGTCTTGCTACTCAAGGATTAGCATCACCTGGAAGCTTGTTAGAAAAATGGAAATTATAGACCTGGTCTAATAATTTTTAAACAATTTCCATGATTCTTAAGCATATTAATACTTAAGAGAAACTTAAGCATCCACCAACTCTTGTCATTTAATGAGGGCTCCTGGATATTAACTCAATAGTTTTGTTGTGCTTCCTCTCTCATTCCAGCTTAACTGGCTTCAGGATCCAGAAAAAGCCCTCAGATAACTAATGGTAGATACTTGCAATTGGTAATCTTGGTGTCTACCTGTCATGGGAATTGGTGAATGCCTTGAGGGTATGGGAAAGGCTATAGCTCTCCTAAAGAAATGGGAAGTTGAAGTTTCCAACCCACATACTTGTTTGTTTTAATCTGAGAACAAAACCTTCCTCAACCCAAGCACTAAGTAAGAACATAAGCCTCAAGTTCATGAGAATATGAACAAGAGCAGTTCAGGCATCCCACAAATTTTGTCAAGGGTGTCCAGTGTGGTGGAGACTTAGCCAAATTGGATGAAATACAGACTCTGCCTATGGGATAGCTGACTCCTAGTGCCATCCTCTCTTCCAACTGGTATGGAATACAAGGCAACACAGTAGAGCTTATTTATGACTTTGCAGTCAGAACTGGATCTGAATCCTATTTTCAATAAGAACTTGACCTGGATGACTATAAGTAAGTTACATAATCTCTCTAGGTCTCAGTTGCCTCATCTGTAAAACAGGAATGAAAATAAAATACTTAGGGTTTCTGCTAGGATAAAATGAGATTCTGAATATAGGTTGAGAAACACAGTGCTTCACACTTATGAAGACTCAATGAACACTGAGAAGTAAAGTTATAGTCAAAGCCAAATGCATGGTCATGGCAAATTAAACAGGTTCCTTTCCACTGGTGGGAGATCCAACAGTTATATTCTACAAGCATTTATTGAGGGCTCATCACTAGCCTGGCATGGCACCAGGGGATAGGGAAAAACAAACAAACAAAACAAACAGAACCTAGAGGGCAAGCCCTGGCAAAGATAAGATCTAAGTAAGCAAAGTAAGACCTAGTCAAAAGGACAAAGCAGTTTTAAAAAATCACACTCTGTACCAACAAGACTAAGCTCTAGACATGCATGACATGGGCAGGAATTGCAGCAGGTTGTAAGGCTCAGCACATAGTTTAGGCAAGGCACAGAAGTAGGATGGACAGAGTTACTTTGACTGAACTGAAGAGTGTCAGGCATATACTACAAAGAGCCCTAAGATGACTTTATTGCTAGGGCCAGCATGTGTGGCAAATAAAAACTTTCTCTGAAAACAACCAAGATCCTCTCTAGAGGCAAATCTTATTTGATCTGAAATAGCCAGTGCCTGTAAAACAAGTCCACACAGAGATTTAGACCTTATTCAGCTAAGAGCTCTCTATCACCATGTCTATGGCTAGTGGACCAATATAGGTATCTGAATGCTTAGTAGTGTCTGCCCAGTTGACTTCTTTTGGAGTCTTTCCAGGTCCTACATCCCTGTGAAGAAGGAAGTGAGATCCTGGCAGTTGAACCTAAGACAATATATATAATCAGGGGTATTAAGGATGGCCTAACTAGAAGGCTATCCAGGTAAGCAAAATACTACCACTAGAAATTTAAATAAGTGTGGAAAACTTTACTTACAAGGCTTTTCTAAAGGAAGAATGGGGTGGGGGAGGGAGGCAGGAATCAGACTCCCAGTAGTCTGTTTAAGTAACCATAGAGGGCTGTCACACCACAGAATGCAAAACCTGAAGTCTGTTAACTAGTGTATGCAAATCTGGTGATAGAGATAAAGTGCTGGGTCAATAAAGTAATCTTTCGTCACTTCTGCATCCTTCGCACATGTAAGGCTGAAATATCCCCAAATAAATGTTGCACATTGTCAATGACAAAAGACCAAAAACAATAGTATAATAAAAATAACAAATAATATTTACTAAAATCTAAATACAAGATATGCATATTATGAAGTATACACATAGTTTATAAGTGTAATAATTCTCATTCAAAACTCCTATAAAGAAAGTTCTATTACTATCTCCAATTTATAGATGAATAACTGAGGCACGGTGAAATAAACACCGAAGGTCACATAGCCAGTAAATGGAAGAGGCGGATTTGAACCCACACAGTCTGGTTTCAGAGCCTGCTCTTTTTACCACTATAACATATAGTTAAATGATACTAGTTTGGAGAAACACCACATGGCTAGCCTGAATGGGACATCCATGTCTTGGCCCAAACCTGAAATTTAGTTAGGGTCACACATAGAAATGTGAAGAAAGAGCAAATATTTTCCTTCTGTCAAAAAAATAAAAATAAAAATATTCTCTGACCTGCCTAAATGAAAAAGCTTATAAATCTTAATTATTGTAAATCATGTTTTGCCTAAATAAAGGCAAGCAAGTTTTAAAACGCATTTTCAGAATATAAAATTCAGCTAAAACATGGGCAGTTTCAGTAAACGTAGTCACCTGATGCCTCCCTGGTGAAATCTCCAAAACATTACAAATCTTCTTCATTTTGAAAGCATCCTTAACAATTCCCACAGGAATTTGATTTTACTGAGAATGGCTTTTTAGTCTATTAAAATGACACACCGAAACCTAATCTTGAACAATATGACAAAGCTGTTGACTGCTGGGAATCAATGTTAACAGTCAGACCACACTGACAAGCTGTAATCAAAGACAGCTCATTTCAAAAAAAAGGGGGGGGGGGCACAAAGCCTCCTATGAAGCCAGGAAACAGAGTCAACATCAGCTATAGGGGAGACACAAAGTAAGAATGGCTTCGAAAGGAATGGCAAATTATACCTGCCAAATAAATAAGTATGGATCCACTGATGAAACACTAGGAACAAACAAGAATGGTGCCAAAAAGAGCATGGCAAGAAAGAATTTAAATGCAACTTAAATTCACATTTAATAGAAATGATGCTCTACCTTTTTACTGTGGTTTTTCACTGGCCCCAGATGTAGTATCCCTATATCCTGATTAAAGGATTAGTGAAAACTATAGTGGCAAAAAAAAAAATGTCTGTAGGCCATTAAGGTTTTGTAAAAATCATCTGCAAGGCTGCAATATAGTTTCTCATAACAACAGAATCCTCATTTTAATTCAACAATTTCATACAAAGGCCCATTCTGGGAAGGCTCTTTGTTAGGTGCAAGGAAAGTAATTTAGGGCTAAGGTCATAAAAACATTCCCTTTGCTTCTGAAAGGTCAATGATTAATATGTGATACACTCAAGTATTTACCAAATGACCACTGAGATGACAGCAAAGCTTTAGGGGTAGGTTTCAGGGAATTAGTCAGTTAACAAATATTTACTGGATATTTACTATGCAAGGTAAGGGGCTAGCAAGGTTGGGCATATAAGAAAGCCAAAGGCTTTATAAAAACTAACATATAATTCAGAGACTAATATAATGGATGTCAATTATCTCTCAACAACAACAAAAACAAGAAAAAGAAAAGAAAAGGAGAGGAAAGGAAAGGAAAGGAACGGAAAGGAACTGAAAGGAACAGAAAGGAAAGAACATAAAAGAAAAGAAAAGAAAGCCAAAGACAATGTCTTCCTATCCCTGAGGAATGTAGCATCTATTTAGTTGGAAAGATAAGGGCAGGATAGCCAACTCCACAATGCTAAGGGGCAAAAGTTGCAAGAGTTCAAAAGAAGAAAAAGTAACTGTATGACAGTTTCAGTAGATAAAGAATTTACAATGTGACACAATCTAGTATTATCCTGGTTCTAAAAATAATTTCCATACCCATTGTCATTCCTTCTACTGAATTACCTTATTCTCTACCAACTCTCTGTCTTGGCTTACTAATAGGAACATAAAATCAAAGTACTCCTAAACCAAGACCTAAATATTTATCTCTTTCATTTGTTAAAGGTGATATATGAATAACTTAATTAGTTCATATTTCAGAAAGAGACCTATAGACTTTTAATAGTTATCCTCAATGCAAATAAAAGTTAATCTCAGATGAAGAATAAAAATTTTCTATCTACTGTTGGGGCTTTTCCCATGAGATATGTCAGAAGTAAGCAAACTGCTGTCAAACAGGTCTTTATAATTCTATAAAAGAAAATGACCTCTAAAGTACTTTTACAGATTTAACATAAATATTCTCATTTTCTATGAGTCAAAATCACCCAGTTAACAATCCGCAATAAAGATTTCAAGTTTTTCAGATAAAATAGTCAATTTTTATTAGATAAAATCATCCAGAAAAGTTCCATATTAATGACTCAAGTTATTTTGGATTTTGACCTTTAGTGGATGAATTGGAACCGTGGTGCTCTGAACTAACCTGTATGGATTAGATTCTTCATAATCATTACTTTTTTTTAATACAAATATCTGTGGGTTATAATTAGGTCTCACCTCCAGTAAAACTATAACTGTGCATGGTATTACAAATAAAAGGTCTGAGAATGAATTTCACCATATATACAGATACGAATTTGTAAGCAATCACAAGTTGTTCTGTAAGATCAATGAAGTCCCAGTTTTTTGTCCATTTTAGTTGTTCCACAAGTGTCTGTATGAAAGGCTCAATGGAAACAGATTCAACTCCATTCTGGCAGCAACGTTCTAATGAGTTCAAATAGCAGAAACACCTGAATGTGGCTGAACACAGGATAGGATACAATTCTCCAATAGGCTATTGAACAATAGCCTCAATTCTTAAAACTTCTTCATTCCCGAGTGGAGATGCCTGTACAATATTACTAACCAACTCACATATTCTGAATCCATTACACTGATGAGATCATTTCTAATATCCATCAACAAGTCCTTCCTTGACAATCAGACATAAAGATATTTTAAAGCCTTATGGTAAACATTTATTAAAAAAAAGGGGGGGGGGCTTCTGGTTAAAGTCTTCCTACTAAATAACCATCCCTGCTGTATTAACTATCAAGTTACTTCAAGTGCTAACTTGACCACCCCTGTGTCCCTAGTGTCTTTTCAAATCTTCTGTACTCTTAATTAATTATGTTAGCTAGGTATATGAATTATTATTAGAGATGTGTTTGGAAGTCTCAATATGGCCTTGGATTTGTGAATTTTTGTTTTTCTATATTTGAACTTCATACTAGATGCATGTAAGTTTAGAATTCTTCATCTCTAGTAATATGCTTGCTTTAAAATCTGTTTATGATGTAATCATAGCTATTCCATCTTTCTTTAGTTGATATTTGTCTGCTGTATCTTTCTTTTCCTATATTTTTACTTTTAACTTTAAACATATTTACATTTTATGTTTTTTAAGGTTGTTTATTTTGAAGGAAACAGAGAGTGTGAGAGCAGGGGAGAGTCACAAAGAGTGAGACTCTCAAGCAGGCTCAGAGCTGTCAGCCCAGAGCCCACCTGGGGCTTGAACTCATAAAACCTTGAGATCATGACCTGAGCCGAAATCAAGAGTAGGATGCTTAACTGACCGAGCCACCCAGGCACCCCCACGACATATTTACATTTTAAATGTGCCTTTACTCTGACAATCTTTTTTATTTATTTAGTGAGTTTGTTCCATAGGGATTTATTGTTATTATTAATATATATTTGGATATATTTCTAGAGCTGTATTTTGTGCTTATCTGCCCTGCTTTCTCTTAATTTTTTTAACTTTTTTTTAATTGATTGAATTTTCTTATTTCATTTCATTTGATACCCTTTTAAACTCTGGTTTAAAATTTATAGACTCTATTATTTCAACTGTTAAACCAGAAATTATAGCATGAATAATTAACTTAATAGTATCTAAAGTTAAATGATATGCCTGTTTTCCTTCCAAATAATACTTGGACATTAGAATTCTTTGTCAATAATTATCCCTCTTATTATATATGCCACTATCCAATTTTTCAGTTTTCTTTGTTTGACTACAAAAAATGTGTATATTTTTAAATACTGTGAATATATAGATTTTCTCACATATTTTACACGTGCTTTTACTCAATATTTCTATTTTGATTTTAGATTTCCAATATATAAAAATTTTCTACCTTCCTCATATCTTCCCTTTTGAAGTTTCTTTGGATTTTGTTTCTCTGAGGATCTATTTAATTTGCCTTCATATTTGTTATACACTTATACTATACACAATGCTAAAAGTATTATTCACTTTAAACATAGCAGTCACACTAGCTTCTGCTTCTGCTGTGACTATTGCTAAGCCAATGGTCATTCTAATTTTTGTTAGGTAATATGTCTTTGCACTTAAGCTATTTTTAAAATCTTTTCTGTCTTCAGTGATCTTCAGTTCCACTAAGGTGTTTCTGGGTTTAGATTGCTTTTGATTTATCTTGTTTTATATATATGGACTTCCCAATCACATCTGGAAAATTCTTTGCTATTATATTTTCAAATACCACTTCTAACCCATTCTTTTAGATTCTCACTCTGGAACTCTGATTAGATGTACATTCTAACTCTATCTCTGATGTCCCTTAATTTCTTTTATGTATTGTGTCTCTTTATCTCTATTATATTATAGGTAATTTCCTCAACTCTATATTTTACTAATTCACTCATTAAATGTGTTCATTCAAGTCTATAGTTTCAATTATTATATATTTAATTTATAGTAATATAGTAATTTATTCTTATTTTCTCTAATTTAATTGATTATTTTAATTAACTTTCATTTTCAACTCCTCCAATTATTTTTTTAATTATATTACACATCTGTTTTTCTATTCTAGATCTAATTATTCCAATACCTGATGTCCTTTGGGTCCCCTGTGTTCTTATGTGTTTTATGAATTTGGGCTTTAGGTTCATATTTGTTAGAGCTTTAGCTATGTGAATCTCTGAGGCTAGGTTTATTGTATATTCCTCTTAATAGATTTATATTTCCAAGGCATCTGGGGGAAGTGCCCACCTGCAACTACTTTAAAGTAAATTCTCATTTTGTGGCATTTTGGACAACCAGATACTTAATCCAGAGGATTAATAGTCTATAAAAAGGATATTTGCCTCTTCTATATGAGGATACAGTACTGTTTTTATAGGCAAAAAATATATAGTGATTCTAATTTGGATTTGCAGAATAAAAATTACTTTTGATGCTATAATTCTATTTCAACCTTTATAGTTAGTGATTTGAAGTATGCTTCCATCAAAAATTGTGTATTAACTTCTGATCATTTACTGAAGAGTTTCACATTTATATCCTTTAAGCTATTAGGAAAGAAACAATACCATGCCTTGATTTTTTTTGTAAAAAAGCCAATACAATAATTTTGGAAGCTGTGGTGAATGCTTTGTTTCTGTTAAGAACATTAAAACAATGTCTAAACCTATCCTTATAAATAAGTTATAAATAACTTGCCATTTTCCTTAATCACTGAACATCATCTAGTCTTGGTAATGTGAATTGGGGACGGGGTACAATGAACCAATAACTTGATAAGCATTCTTTTTTTTTATTATTATTATTTTTTTTTAACGTTTATTTATTTTTGAGACAGAGAGAGACAGGGCATGAGCGGGGGAGGGTCACAGAGAGAGGGAGACACAGAATCCGAAACAGGCTCCAGGCTCTGAGCTGTCAGCACAGAGCCCGACGCGGGGCTCGAACCCACGGACCGTGAGATCATGACCTGAGCCGCAGTCGGACGCTTAACTGACCGAGCCACCCAGGCGCCCCTTGATAAGCATTCTTATTGGACTCATTAGAAATGATCATTTTGATTCCTAGTGGAATTTAAACAAACACATAATTCCACATTTTTGTCAACTGGAGAAAATTCTAATCTACAGGAATTTCTTTAATATTCCAAAATAAAATGAAAATGTCCTGAATATCTTGTCATTTTAAAATAAAACAGAATTTAAACAGAAATGATGCTTTATGAATTAAATATGAACTCCAGATTTTGAAATATTTTTATATATAAGCCATTTTTTATAATTTTTTAAAATTTATTTTTGAGAGAGAGAGAGAGAGCATGAGCAGGGGAGAGGCATAGAAAGAGGGAGACAGAGGATCTGAAGCAGGTCTGTGCTGACAGCAGCGAGCTCCAGGCAGGGCTCAAACTCACAAACTGTGAGATCATGACATGAGACAAAGTCGGACACTCAACCAACTGAGCCACCCAGGCACTCCTCTCTATTAGACATTTTAATACCTTTGAGTGTCTACATGCCATCTGAGCTGCCTCCTCTCAGAATGTAGACACTTCCTCCTTCTTAGACATGAAAACACAGCCCAACGTTTTGTGGTTTCCAAAAAGAACTATTTTAACATAATCAGACTGAAGGCCCCAAGACTGTAGAACTCTTTTTACCTCTAAAAAAAAAAAAGGATTTGGGTTTTTTTTGTTGTCATTGTTCATGGCTGTTGGCTGACTGAGATCCCTAAAGAGGCAGTAAGGAAAAGGGCATCATGTGTTCATTTTTGTTAAAGCATCACCTTAGGTTCTTATTTAACTCATCCATAACTAAGGTAAATCTTCTACGGACTATTAAAACATTTCTAGAATTGAACATTTGCAGTGCATGCGAGTGCTTGTAAGCACATGTGCATGTACCCAGACACACACAGACACACAGACACACAGACACACAGACACACACACACACACACACAGTTTCCCTACGTGAGTCCTCCTTTTCATTTTACCACCACACTCATAAAATGTTTCATCTAGAAAACCCAAGCCAGAACAGTTAGAGCCGTATGTTTACAAAGATCAGGAGAAGGCAACAATTAAGCATGAGCAGCACATGAATAGGATAAACACAATCCTGTATTCCAGAACATTTTGGAGGTCATATTTTCAATGCTACTGAAAATTGCAGAGAGTACAACCAGAACTTAGCTGTTTTAGAAAAACACACCAATTTAAGAGTCACTGACCCTCAGAATTCATAATTTTTAATTACATGGAAAACAAAAATTAAGGCCAGAAGACACTGAGCCTGAGACACACATATGCATGCACATGCACACACTTAGAGTCTAACTTATAATGCACACTTACAGAATAACTATTTGTACAAGAAAAACATAATATATTATATATTATGAAAATATTTCTAAATCTTACAAATTCTAAAATAATTGACTGGATCTACAGTACACCAGAAAATCTCTAGTGTATTGCCAAGCTGCCTGTTCAGAAAAGGTAACAGCTGTTCAAAATGTCACTTTGATTTGAGCATCCAAAGCAGGAAGTAAAAGTATTGACATATCCTCTCCCGTACATGTTCAGTATCATTGTTTAGCAGAGGAGGAAACAAAGCTAATCATAATCTAGACTGTAAAGAAGATGGAACTAAAGTACAGTATATGATAGCGGACTGAAGTTCATGCCTTTACTTGGATTGAGTCAGTAAAGATAAACACACTGATTGGATGGCCGGCTGTCAAAGGCAGAATATATCCAAAAAGAAATACACATGACTTTCTTAGATTTATATTCTGATTAACTGAAAAAATATATAATTATAATCTAATTCTGTTTACTTATTTTTAAATTATGAATGTAATATATGCAAAGTGAAAAATTCCAGGCAGTAAGAAGGGCATGAAATAAAAAGTAAAAACTACCCTCTCTCCTAACAGTGTATTTCTCATATAGTATGCACTCTAAAAGTGTGTAAATAAACTAAGTGCAAACATAGTTTTCTTCAATTTTTTTTTTGCTCCTGGGAAAATATCATAAAAAATTTTTATATCTATGAACACAAACAGGTATATGATGTGGTATTTCAAAGAAGAACTATAATATTATTTATGGATAGTTGAATTATTACCATATTTTTTAATTGAATGAAATTTACTTTATTTTTTTGAGAGAGATAAAGAGACAGCACAAGAGAGTAGAGGCATTGAGAGAGGGAGAAAGAGAATCTGAAGCAGGCCCCACACCCAGCATGGAACCCATGCAGGGCTTGATCCCATGACTGTGAGATCATGGCCTGAGCCAAAATCAAAGTTGGATGCTTAACCGACTGAGCCATACAAGTACCTCACTACCATATTTTTCATAATCACAAACAACATTGTAATGAATGCTCTGTAAAGGTCTTTGGATATTCTCTACATGTAGGTTATATTCTAGCAGAGCTGAAGTTTCCCCAGGTGGGGGGGGGGGGGGAGCGGGGGAAGAAGGAATTATGTATGCCTCCTTAGCTATACAGTTCTTTGCTCCCAGCCCCAGACCTCTTTACTCACCCTACAACTCACACATACATATGAATCTGTTTCATTACAACTAGTCAATACAATCTCATTTAAAAAGTTACTTCTTCTAAGAAGTGTTCTCTGATTACTTCCATCCTTACACTTCTTTTTTATTCATATAAGATACTGTGTAGACATTTAAAAAATATTATTATTATTATTATTTTTAATCACTGACACATCAACTGGAGTCCTGCTATTCACAGCTTAGTTTATTTTCTACTAGAGTAGAAAATGTAGGGTCTCTACCATCTCTATCTATCTCTTGGCAGAAATAATAAAACTAGATTATACTTATACTCAGAAATCTGATCAATTTAGTTAACTCAATAAAGTGATTCATTGATTTGAAGAGTAGGAAAATTCATTTTTGATGGAATTAATAAGTGTTTAGGGGCGCCTGGGTGGCGCAGTCGGTTAAGCGTCCGACTTCAGCCAGGTCACGATCTCGCGGTCCGGGAGTTCGAGCCCCGCGTCGGGCTCTGGGCTGATGGCTCAGAGCCTGGAGCCTGTTTCCGATTCTGTGTCTCCGTCTCTCTCTGCCCCTCCCCCGTTCATGCTCTGTCTCTCTCTGTCCCAAAAATAAATAAACGTTGAAAAAAAAAATTAAAAAAAAAAATAAGTGTTTAAATTGGTCAATTCAGCCAAATCATTTGGTCTGTATAGACCTATATGAATACAGTCTATATCATCACAATAATATCCTATGATAAAATGTATGACACTAACACACCAGAGGAGATTGACCTTCAGCATTACAAGTATTAATAGATATTATTATTATTATAGATCATTATTAATCATAATATATTTTAAACATAGTAAAATCACTTCTGCAGGACAAGATAAAATAACAGAGACCAGACATACCTTCTAGTCTGAAGCAACTAAAAATATTAGACCAACTACATTACACAATAATTTCTGGGCATAGGACATAAAACAGTATAGAACAGTGTTCCCTGAAAGGAAAAAAACAAATTAAATGAGCCCAAGGATTACCCTAGCTAACTGCCTAAAAATATTTTTAATGTGGCAACAATAGAGAAAGTTACCAAAGATGGATTCAAGCAGTCTTACTGAGTTGAAAAAATGGAATACAGTACCCAAAATGCCAAGGGAGCTATAGTTCACTAGCAGATTATTAAAAGAAAAAAATCATACAGAAAAGCTACAAGATCTACAGATAATAACTCTATTTTCAGCTGCAGCACATGCATATGATGGAACTACCTGAGAGGAATAATTTCCAGTACTCATGCATGTCTGAGAAAAGTTTATGTTCCAATTAGCCATTAATGAAGAATCTCATGATTTATAATACATCAGGTGGAGTACCAAAGGATGCTAAACTCAATAGTGGAAAAAATTGGTCCTAGAAGAAAGTCTTCTCTGGTCCTGCCTCAAAAAACTTAAAAGCAAACCCCAAAAGAGTCAAACTATTATCAAGTAACTTCAATACATTCCAGAATAAAATTCAAGATATTGACAGAATATAAAAATATTCAGTACCAAAACTTCACAATATTTGTGATCAAATCAACAATTATAATGCATGCAAAGATACACACACACACACACACACACACACACACATATAAAATACAACTATAAAGAGGAGAAAAAATCAATCAATTGAAAGACTTAAAAATGACACAGATGATAAAACTAGTAGACAAGGGTATTAAGAACCATTATAATTATATTCAATATGTTGAATATATTAAGACCTAAGATTTTTAAAAATCAAATTTCAAGTGCTGAGAAATATACAAGATTAAAATAATACAGTAATGTGATTAAAGATAAGGATAAAATAGAAAGAAATATGGTAAACTTGAAAATATAGCACAGAAACTATTCTGAATGGAACAGAGCAAAAGGACTGAAACAAAAAAGAAAATGAGAATAAACTGAGAGTTGATGGGGGATGGGAGGGAAGGGAAAGTGAGTGATGGGCATTGAGGCAGGCACCTGTCGGGATGAGCACTGGGTGTTGTATGGAAACTTCTGACAATAAATTTCATATTAAAAAAATAAATAAAATAAAATAAAAGATAAAAAATAAAATAAAAATAAAACGTACAGACCGTTAGTCACCTGCAGGAAGATTTTAAGTATCCTAACATGCATATATTGAGTCTTCAAAGAAGTTGGGTAGAAACAGAAAAACAAAACAAAACAAAACAAAACAAAAAACTTGAAAAAATAACCAAGGAAGCTATTCAAATTTTATTAAAACTACAGACCCACAGAACCAAAAACCTCAACAAACCATAAGCACAAGCAAAACAATGACAACTCTACCAAGTAAATTATAATCATATTACCTAATAATGGTGATAAAGAGAAACTTAAGAGGAGCTAGAGAAAAAACACAATTTATGTAGGGTAACAAAGATTGAATGACAGCAGACTTTTCATTGGAAACAACGCAAGCCATAAAACAGTAGAGGAACATCTTTAGAGTACTGAAAGAAAAACTGTAACTTAGAATTCATACTCAGTGAAATATGCTTTTAAAATGAATATTTTGTCAGATAGAAAGACTGTTTTCATGAATGCTGAAAGAATACATTACCAGCAATATTGCAATATAAGAAATGTTAAAGTCCTTCAGGCAGAAATAAAGAAATGCCGGATGGAAATATGAATTAACAACAATTTTTCAATGGAAAGCATTGGAAATGGTAAATATGTAGATAAATAGATTAGATATTTTTTGTTTTTGAAATTTCTTTAAAAGATAATTGACTAAAGCAAAATGTGTAACAATGAATTACGAGGTTTATAATACATTTAAAGATAGCATAACAAAAACAGTGCAAAGGCCAAAAGAGGGAAAAGGAAAATATGCTGTTTTAAGATTATTATAATACACATGAATATTATGCTATTACTTGAAGGGGAGACTATAATAAGTTCAGTGTATACATTATAAACCACTAAAAAAGTTATAACTTATAAGCCAACAATATAAAACAAACATTTAAACCCAACCATATCAATATTTTAGTTAAAAGTAAGTGGTATGAGTATACCAATTAAAAATCAACAATTTTTAGATTAGATTTTAAAATCAATACCAACCAAATGCTGACTACAATAAATCTCATTTAAATAAAAAGACACAAAAAAGTTAAAAGAATGGCACAATATACAAGAAATGCATGAAATACAAATACAAGAAAAAACAAGAAACCTGGAGTGGCTATTTAGATAAAACAAATTTCAGAAAAAAATAACATTATCAAAAATAAAGAGGGTCTTTCCATAATGATAAAAAGATCACATCATCAAGAAAACATAATGATCTTAAACATTAACACACTTAATAACAAAGATTCAAAATACATGAAGCAAACACTGATAGAACTGTAAGGATAAATACACAAAACTTCAATCACAGCCAGTGATTATAACACCATTCTCTCAATGAATAATAGAATAATACTATTCTATTATTATTATTATTATTATTATTATTATTTATAACCCTAAATACCTATACCAATAAAGAAGGAAGGTTTCAAATCATTACTTTCCATATTAAGAAACCAAAAAAATAAGACTACATGAAACACAGGGTAAGCCAAAGAAAATGGATAACAAATATCAGAATGGAAATCAATAAAATAAAATAAAATAAAATAAAATAAAATAACAGGAAAAAAACACAAAAATCAGTGAAATCAAAATCTGCTTCTTTAAGATGAATTCAATTGATAAATCTCTAGGCAGTGATGAGGAGAAAAACAATAGAACAAACATTAACAAATCAGGACTGAGCAAAGTGATATTATCACAGATTATACATATATTAAGAGGATAATAAGGAAATACTATGAATACCTTCATGCCAATAAATTTGACAATACAGATGAAATGGACAAATTAATTGAAAAACTCAAACTACCAAAAATTCTTCCAAAAAAAACAAACCAACAAATAAATAAAGAACCTGAATAGCCCTATAGATAGTATAGAAATTAAATTTAAAAATTTTTAAATTACAAAGTTAAAAGCTTTCCCACAATTACACACACACACACACACACACACACACACACACACACACACACACACCTCACTCTAGACGCAGATGTCTTCACTGGTGAATTCCACCAAACATTTAAACAGCACATATCAATTCTACAATACTCCTGCAGAAAGTTGAAGAAGAGGGAATACTTCTTAATACATTCTATGAGACCTACCCTACCCTAATATCAAAACCCTCGGCATATAAAATTTGAGGGGACACAAACATACAATTTGTAACAACTCCCCTGATATATAGACAGCAGTAAAATGCTAAGATATGAGTATAAAATTAAAATTATATTCACATCAGGAATTAAGAAGAAAACTTACTTCTCTATTGGTAGGAAAGAAAAGGTGGATAAAGAGAAGGATGGAAGCAAGGCTTTGCACAGATGAGTGCTGATGACCAAATATGATAGGGCTTGCAGCCAGGGGAGGAAAAAGATTCAAGGCAAAGGAAATAAGGCAATAAAATGTGAAAAGAAGAGAAAAGGGGAACTATACTGAGGAACACAGTCTATATTCAATTTTCTGGCCCTTGGCATAGCTAAGGAGAGAAGGTGAAAAGAAGTCTGTAAAATTCACTAGAGTTCTAGCATAAGGGACCTGCATGCTAGGTTACTGACTCCTGACATTCAGTTCAATTTGCCTTTCCTCCATTCCTTCCCCAAATACATGGACTGCATACATCAGACATGGTTTCAACATACATGTTAACTTGCTCACTCACAAATTTCCTAGCCTTGTGAACTGAATGTGTTTCATACGTATTCTATCTCAGACCATATATTTTATTTAATCAGCTCTCCTAACAAGATTTCAAACTGGAAAGTACTCCATGCTGTTAATGATAACCTCTGCCTTCTACCTCTCCACTTTCTTAATCTAAAAAAACTTGCTCTTTGAAAAATGAACACATACCCAGATCTCAAATCCGTGTTATTTCACGTAAAGGGAGTTTGGATTCAACCTGTCAGTGAGCCTTCTTTAGTGTCCTAGAAATTCATAGATACCATAGTCCTAGCCTAGAGAGTACAGGGCTGAGATTAGCTACAGAAGAGCTACACTGCATGGGTCTGGAGGCAGGCACAAATCCACACATGGGTCACAAGAGATGTGCATCCAAATTGCCATCAAAATAAGAAACCCAAGACAAAATTCTATCAGGGCCCAGAGAGTACAGCTAAAGGATTGCAGAGCTGGGGAGGATAAAAGTTGAGAATGGACAGTACAAATAGGCAAGGTGTAAAGCTGTCTAGGTAAAAAAAAAAAAAAAAATCTGTATTCCCTGCAGATTGGTATGGGGAAGTAGTGTGATACATTAAATATACTTAGGACAAAACTATAGCTCCACCTCAAATATCTTACATTTTTACAGAGTTGCAGAGGGCATTCACACATACTGTATATCCTTATTTTATGCCTACAATTTTGAGAGGCTATTAAGTCTAGAAATTGAAACTTAGAGATGTAATTCTACCAGTTATTCACTTAGTAAGTGTTGGAACTAGTGATTAAGTCTGAGATCTATAATTACAGATTTCCTTTCTACTTAGTTTTTAAACTAATCTATGTACTTGGGGCACTATATTGCTTTGTCTTCCAAGGTAAAATATAGCTGGGTGTAATGAAAATATTTTGGAAAGAGAGGTAGCAACCTAAGTAAACTACAGGAGAAAAAATTGAATACTGAAGCTACAAAAGGTCTTAAAGATCATTTTAGTCTAATTCCTTCACTGATTGAGTGAGAATACTGCAGCCTAGAAATTAAGAGATTATCTAAGGCAATGTTGTCCAAAAGAGGTATAACGCAAGCCATAAATGCTAGCTAGCCACATATGAAATTGTAAATTTTCTAATGGTCACATTAAGTAAAAAGAAGCAAATGAAACTAATTTAGTATTTTATTTCATCTAATGTAACCAAAATATTATCAATTCAATATAAAATCAATATAATAAGTTCTTAAAGAGATAGACTATATTCTCTTTTTTCTTAAATAATTGTTATCTTGTATGTAATTTATACTTTCAGTAAATTTTTACTAGCCATATATTAATACTCAACCACATGTGGCTAGGTGTAAAGCCATCAAACACTATAATGAAGATAGAATGAGCACTCTGAAATTCTGATTCTTGGCAGAGTACTTAACCAAATTCACTATGTCACTTCCCCACCTAATAAATAATTGTGCCTTCCCTGATAAAATGAGTTCAAGTAAACTCAAGTATTTCCCAGGTTCAGTTCATTCCAAATAGCTTAAAATGTTCCTAATGAAAACATGTTATACTCAGAGTATATAGTGTATATATAGAGTATATAGTATATATTCACTAGCATATAGTGAATAATTGTAAAAAAAAAAAAAAATCTAAGAATGAGTCTTCCAACAGAGACATTCCCTTTAAGAAATAATCAGAGTAGGGGCGCCTGGGTGGCGCAGTCGGTTAAGCGTCAGACTTCAGCCAGGTCACGATCTCGCGGTCCGTGAGTTCGAGCCCCGCGTCAGGCTCTGGGCTGATGGCTCAGAGCCTGGAGCCTGTTTCCGATTCTGTGTCTCCCTCTCCCTCTGCCCCTCCCCCGTTCATGCCTCGGCCCCAAAAATAAAAAAAAAAAAAAAAAAATTAAAAAAATTAAAAAAAAAAAAAAAAAAGAAATAATCAGAGTGGTTCAGTTGGTTAAGCTTCTGACTTTGGCTCAGGTCATGATCTCATGGCTAGTAAGTTTGAGCCCCACATCAGGCTGTGTGCTGACAGCTCAGAGCCAGGAGCCTGCTTTGGATTCTGTGTCTCCCTTTCTCTCTCCCCCTCCCCTGTTCATGCTCGCTTGCTCTTGCTCTCTCTCTCCTCTCTCTCTCTCTCTCTCTCTCTCTCTCTCTCTCTCTCTCTCTCAAAAGTAAATATTAAAAAAAATTTTTAAATAATCAAATGAACCCATTATATATATGATCCATATCAATAGATAATGGAAAAGCCATCAATGTTTTACTCCAATTTGTATTACTAAGGTGGCAAAAATCCAGTTATTATTAACAATAAAAAGACATTTATTTTCAGCCATTTCTTTCAAATACAAATATGAAATTTTACTGAGCATTAAACTTTACAAATGGATTTATTTTTCAACTACAAAATTATCTTCCCACCCTTTTGTCTGACATTAATGTATACCTATCTTAACAACAAATATATACTATGCTTTTACTGGAATTATTATTAAATTACAGGTACAAAATGGCCACTCTCATGAGATGTGTTTGCAAATTATAATAATATTTTAAATTGTTTCACTGTTTTTAATTTTATAAAGTATTTCCTCTCTGTAAAAGCTAATATAGTTTCTAAACTTTTTACTTTATATTTTTTATTTTGGAGAGAGTGTGTGAGTGAGGGAGATGGGTAGAAGGGGAGAGAGACAGAAAGACAAAGAGAGGGAGAAAGAGAGTGAATCTTAAGCAGACTCCATGCTTAGTGCAAAGCCTGATTGACACAGGGTTCCATCCCACAACCCTGGGATCATGACCTGAGCCAAAAACAAGAGTCGGACCCTCAACTGACTGAGCCACCCACGTGCCCCTAATTTCCAAATTTAAATTTTACTCATCAGCCCTAATATAGCTTAATCCTAGATTGAACAGAGAATTAGCAAAATTTGAAATACTTATTTTCATTTACCAAAATGCATAAGCTTTCCAAGGTTAGCAGTCTAACTTGCCAATAATGCCTCAATGTGACTTTAAAAAGTCATATCTGTAAATTATAGCATAAGAAAAAAGATGTATCAACAATAAGGGATCATACATTTAAAATTTTTTAATGTGTTCAAATCACATATGGTGTTGAGAGGGCTGCATCATTATTACCATCACTGTCATCACTCTCACCATCATCATTACTACCAACAAACCATAAAATGCCAAGACTGCAGCACAAAGAAATCACTTTATGCTATTTTTTTCCTCAAAAATGAGTTAAATAATTGTTCCAGTAAAATTATTTTTTATGTCAAATAATCAAGCCATTTTTATAATATTATGACAAAATGAAGACATATCTTGGTCTAATATTTAACTGAAGGCAAAATCATAAATATTTCTGATAACTAGAAATGCATTACATAATTATATTAAAACTGCTTAAACACTTTTCCTGATCTTAATTTATAGATTTTGGTATTAGGTATCAATTCTTATGTATTACAAGGTAAGGTCCAACTTCAGCATATTAAATGATATTTCAGTGGCTTATAATACTAAAAGCTCTCCCAACAGAACCAGTTTCTGATCTACATAAATGAGTTAGAACAATCTTCTGAAATTACACAAGGTTTCAGAAAATAATCCAATTGTATACATTTATACATGCAAGCCACATTCTATCATACCTTAAGGAAAAAAAGAAAGAAAAGAGGAAGGAGAGAGAGAGAGAGAGAAGAAGGAAGGAAAGAAGGAGGGAGGAGGAGGAGGGGAAGAACAAAAGGAGGAAGGAAATATTTCTATTTGTATTTGTACAATTTTGAAATATGTAAAACTAAATATATCAAGTCCTATTATCTAGCTGAAGGTATCTAAGTTTCTATTTGGGACTGCATTAGAAAGTCTAATTTGGTTTTGTGTGGTGTTAATAAAATATAAAAAATGCTTCCTATGGAAAGAGAATTTAAATTAAAAAAAATAATTAAAGAAGTATTAGGAAGGTTTACTTTTACTGAGGAAAAAAAAAAAGAAAAGTCACATTTCTAAGGCAGAAATTTCTTCAAGCTTCAAAAGAATGTTTTGATTTGAAAACTACAGATTTCAATCAGATTTTAATACAGATATTTCCATTTATCTTTTTTCAAACTGGCTTCGACTGCCAAAGTTTTCCTGACTTTAGTGCCAAAAATAGTTATTTAAAAAGCTCCTTATTCACCATACTTTAGATTACATAAAGAAGTAAACGGGGCGCCTGGGTGGCGCAGTCGGTTAAGCGTCCGACTTCAGCCAGGTCACGATCTCGCGGTCCGTGAGTTCGAGCCCCGCGTCGGGCTCTGGGCTGATGGCTCGGAGCCTGGAGCCTGTTTCCGATTCTGTGTCTCCCTCTCTCTCTGCCCCTCCCCCGTTCGTGCTCTGTCTCTCTCTGTCCCAAAAAAATAAATAAACGTTAAAAAAAAAAAATTTAAAAAAAAGAAGTAATTTCCTCTCCAGATTTCACTTATTTAATCATATTGTAATTCTGTAAAACAATAGCTTCACAGACAAGAAAAAATATTTTCTTCTTGTCTTCCTCATCATGAAACAGTTATTGAATGCCTACTGTGTAATCAATGGATTTCTAAATTCATTACTAAAGAATAGATATTTTAATGGGTTAATCATGTGCTGAGTTTATCTAACAATGTTTTATATAGGAATACAGAAAAGCAAATTTAGACTTAGCTTTAAAAATGAGCAATTTAAGTTTTAATCATGGGTCATTTATTATTTGGAAACTATACAAAGACTTAATTGCTGTCTTAAGCTTAGGAAGCTGCAGGAAACCATGAACAAAGAACAAAAGGAAATCAGGAGAATAAGGTATGAACAAGTAGGGAACATCAATAAATACAGAAATTAAAAAAGAAGATATAAAGAAATGGAAAAAGATTCTGTGCTCATGGATTGGAAGAATAAATATTGTTAAAATGTCAATACTATATTCAATGCAATCCCAATCAAAATTGGACCAGCATTCTTCTCGAAGCTAGAACAAGAAATCCTAAAATTTGTATGGAACCACAGAAGACCCCGAATAGCCAAAGTAATATTGAAGAAGAAGACCAAAGCAGGAGGCATCACAATCCCAGACTTTAGCCTCTACTACAAAGGTGTAATCATCAAGACAGCATGGTATTGGCACAAAAACAGACACATAGACCAATGGAATAGAATAGAGACTCCAGAATTGGACCCACAAATGTATGGCCAACTAATCTTTGACAAAGCAGGAAAGAATATCCAAAGGAAAAAGACAGTCTCACAAATGATGCTGGGGGAACTGGACAGCAACATGCAGAAGAATGAAACTAGACCACTTTCTTACACCATTCACAAAAATAAATTCAAAATGGATAAAGGACTTGAATGTGAGACAGGAAACCATCAAAACCCTAGAGGAGAAAGCAGGGAAAAACCTCTCTGACCTCAGCCGCAGCAATTTCTTACTCGACACATCTCCAAAGGCAAGGGTATTAAAAGCAAAAATGAACTATTAGGACCTCTTGAAGATAAAAAGCTTCTGCACTGCAAAGGAAACAATCAACAAAACTAAAAGGCAACCAACGGAATGGGAAAAGATATTTGCAAATGACATATCGGACAAAGGGCTAGTATCCAAAATCTATAAAGAGCTCACCAAACTCCACAGCTGAAAAACAAATAATCCAGGAAAGAAATGGGCAGAAAACATCAATAGACACTTCTCTAAAGAAGACATCCAGGGGCGCCTGTGTGGCTCATTCGGTTGAGCGTCCAACTTCGGCTCAGGTCATGATCTCACAATCTGTGAGTTCAAGCCCCGCATCCGGCTCTGTGCTGACAGCTCAGAGCCTGGAGCCTGCTTCAGATTCTGTGTCTCCCTCTCTCTCTGCCCCTCCCCTGCTCATGCTCTGTCTCTCTCTGTCTCAAAAATGAATAAAAACATTTAAAAAATAAATAAATAAAAATAAAGAAGACATCCAGATGGCCAACAGGCACATGAAAAGATGCTCAACATCACTTCTCATCAGGGAAATACAAATCAAAACCACACTCAGATACCATCTCATGCCAGTCAGAGTGGCTAAAATGAACAAATCAGGAGACTATAGATGCTGGAGAGGATGTGGAGAAACGGGAACCCTCTTGCACTGTTGGTGGGAATGCAAATTGGTGCAGCCACTCTGGAAAACAGTGTGGAGGTTCCTCAAAAAATTAAAAATAGATCTACCCTATTACCCAGCAATAGCACTGCTAGGAATTTACCCAAGGGATACAGGCATGCTGATGCATAGGGGCACTTGTACCCCAATGTTTCTAGCAGCACTTTCAGCAATAGCCAGATTATGGAAAGAGCCTAAATGTCCATCAACTGATGAATGGATAAAGAAATTGTGGTTTATATACTCAATGGAATACTACACAGCAATGAGAAAGAATGAAATATGGCCTTGTGTAGCAATGTGGATGGAACTGGAAGAGTGTTATGCTAAGTGAAATAAGTCATATAGAGAAAAACAGATACCATATGTTTTCACTCTTATGTGGATCCTGAGAAACTTAACAGAAGACCATGGGGTAGGGGAAGAAAAAAAAAAGTTACATAGGGAGGGAGCCAAACCATAAGAGATTCTTGAAAACTGAGAACAATCTGAAGGTTGATGGGGGGTGGGGGGGGGGTAGATGATGGGTACTGAGGAAGGCACCTGTTGGGATGAACACTGGGTGTTGTGTGGAAGCCAATTTGACAATAAATTTCATATTTTAAAAAAATAATAAAATATAAATAAATAAGTAAGGAATCATATAGAAATTATGGAGCTGAAAACGCACAGTAACTGAAATAAAAAAAATTCCTAAAAGGGTTCAATAGTGGTTTTGTCAGGCAGAAGAAAGAACCAGTGAACTTGAAGGTAAAGCAATTGAAATTACCCAATCTGAGGAGCAGAAAGGAAAAAACCATTTTTTTTTCAAAATGAAGAAATCCATACCATTGAAAGAACAACAAACCATCAAGCACATCAACATATGCATCATGAAAATCCCACAAGAAGGAGGGGAGAAAAGAAGAGAAAAATATTTTTTTTAAATAGTTAAACCTGTTTATTCATGGATTCCCTATTTGCAAAATCGCATGCTCACTGAAATTTATTTGTAACCCCTACATCAACATTCACCAGAGTTTTCATAGTCATTCATGCACATGTGTAGGGCAGCAAAAAATTCCAGTTGTCTAATATGTGCATTCCCAGCTGAGGTAAAAAAAAAAAAAAAAAAAAAAAAAAAAAAGAAAAAGGAAAAGAAAAAACTCTGCCTTCTTGTTCTAGCTCTCATACTCAGTATCATTTTTGGTCCACTTAATTACAATTACAGTGTGTGTGTGTGTGTGTGTGTGTGTGTGTGTGTGTGCGCGCGCGCACGCACATGTGCTTTTTGGTAGGGTTCCACTGTTTAAAATAGTCCAAACATGGTGCTAAAGTGCAGGCTAATATTCCTAAGGACCAATAAGCTGTGACGTGCCTTTTGGAGAAAACTGGTGTTCAGGCATCAGTTACACAGTCTGGTGGCTATGAGTTCAATGTTAATTAATCAATAATACAGTACATCCAGACAAAGGTAAAAAAAAAAAATATTTGTCAGTCTTTGTCAGCTCACTCCAGCAAGTGCTAAAGTAACATTTAGAGTATGTGATGAAGCTACGGACAGATGGAAAAGCATCTAAATTTGTGGATTTGTAAGATGACAACCAACAACAAAAACTATAGTGGAAAGCATTGTTCTGAGGCTAAAAGCTAAATAAATTATAGTAATATTAAAGGACCAGAAAATGTTAAATTCTATTGGTTAATATTTTATTATCAAAAGAAAATAATGTATATAACTAATTATGTGTAAAAATTAAATATTAAATAGGTGTCCTTAAAGAGATGTACAAAAAAAAAAAAAAAAGGAGAGATACACACATTAAACAAGGTTATGTAGTGATTGGTTGACAAAAATTTGTGACCAGAAGCTCCCAGAAACCTAATCCTGTACTTCCACTAAAAGCAATGGCTCAATATTCTCTAATTCAGTGTTTTCAGTGACTTCATAAAAATAACTGCTATGAATAAAGAGAATCAAATGCAAAGAGATTAAATCAGTAATCAAAAACCTCCAAACAAAAATATAGAACCAGATGGGATTTCACTGGTGAATTTTACCAATATTTAAAGATTTAACACAAATTCTCTCAAACTCTTTCAGAAGATAGGAGGGAACACTTCATAACACATTCTGTGAGGCCACTTTTGACCTAATACAAAAGCCTTTAAAAGTTAAGAAAAAATTACCATATGACACAGGAATTACATCCTAGATATATATCCATGAAAAATAAAAACACATGTCCACAAAGAAACTTGTACACAAATATTTATAGCAACCTTATTTATAATAGCCAAAAGGTAGAAACAACCTAACCACCTATCAACAAATACACAAATTGTGATATATAAGACTATTATTCAGCCATAAAGAGGAGTGAAGCACTGACATATGCCACAACTTGAATGAGCCTCAAAAACTTTATACTAAGTGAAAGAAGCAAGACACAAATGTCACACATTGTACGATTCATTTATATAAAATATCCAGAATAGGTAAATACAGAGCAACAAAAACCAGAGCAACAAAAAATGGTAGCCAGGGGATATGGAGAGGAGAAGATAGAGAGTGAACACTTAAATAGGTATGGGGTGTTTTTCTGGAGATGATGAAAAACTTTTGAAACTAGAGGTGGTTGTTGAACAACACTAAAATTGCACTAAATGCTACTAAATTGTACACTTTAAAATGAGTTGTATGTTATGTGAATTTCACTTCAATTAAAGAAGGGAAGAGAAAAAAATGACAATAAAACGAATCCATGGTTTCCTGAGAAGAAGATACTATCAGTTACTTCCCCCAAAATGAGGCTGCTAATCTGTCTACTGCTTCTCAACATGTTAAGTATAAAAGACACAGGCCTGATGGTGGCTAAACATAATGTTCTGACAATCTTAGCCCATTTCTAACATCATACTTTCATCAGCACGGAAGCTGCCAATCTAATCCAAATGCCACTGAAAATCCTCCAAATAAACTAAAAGTTCCTCAAAGCACATTGTTTTTTGATAGCATAGATTTGTCCCTACTTGTTTCAAGTTATTGGCCTGTCCTAATGATGGGGCAGAGCAGGCAAGGAGGGGATCCAGGCCTAAAAAAAAAAGGTTCAGGGGCACTTCATTTACACACAGATGAGTTTTCTTGCAATTTTAATTATTTAGAACCCAGCCAACAAACCAAAAGGTCAAAAGCAGCTCCTCACAGTGCTTGTATTTATAGAAGCCCTTATCCTAACATGTATTCATAAAGGATTTACTCAGGTCTTCCCTCATCCATAGACTATGTATTTTTGCTAAAGCTATAGTTCTTTGCACCACAATATTTATGTCCCAATGTTATGCTAACTAGGAACAGCAAATGAGAAGTGAGACAGGAGCTGCTAAAGAATGGCAGTATTAGACTTCCGGGGAAGATGGCGGGATATAAGACAGTTCCTTGTCTCATGGAAACACCTAGATAACCCCCACATCAGTATAACCCAGAAAACAATCCAAAGCTCTCTACAGTTAACCAGAGAGAGGAGGTCACATTGAAAATGGTAGGAAAGGTGGAGGCATGGTCAAGAACCAAACTAACCTGCAAGACTAACCACAAATGAGAGGGACACAATGCGTACGGAGAAGGGAGAGGAAGAGACCCCACACGAAGCACCCCACACATGGGGGACTTGCACTGGAAAGACAAATCCCCATAACACATGGTTTTGAAAACCAGAGGGTCTTAACTTCATGAGTTTTTACAATCAGTGGGGCTTAGCACCAGGAACTTTAAAAATCAACATTAAAAACTTTCAGGGCTTGGCTCTGAAAGACCGAGAGGACAACAGGAAACAGTCCTCACCCTTAAAGAGACAGCATAACCAACAGCCTCAAGGAGATGCAGCATGGAAGCAGCAGTTTGCAAAGTCCCTGGGGTATAGGGGAAGGAGATTTATTTACTAGCACCAGAATGTGCACAGGAGGGGCAGGGATCTTTAGGAGACTTCTCCAAAAATAAGAGCTGGTGCCATTTCTCTCCCCACCTCCAGCCAAGATACCCAGGCAACTGCCAGAACTAGCATGAACACTGGCCACCTAGCTTGCTAACACCTCATGCCCTGCCCGCACATTCTCTTGCTGACTGCTCCATTCAACCTAACCTTGGCAGGAGTCCATTCAAAGCCACCACAAGCATCTCCTTATGCAAGCAGCTCCAACAGTTGGCCAGCTCCACTCCAAAATCACTCTTACCTTGCAGAGAGAGAAAGATAACCACACATACCAGTTCCACAGCAGCCCTAGCAGTGGGCTTGGGGCAGACATCTGATCTGACTGCTGGCCATGCCACCAACAAAAACTTCACAGGGGGCAGCACAAAGACAGAACCTGGTAGTTCAGGGTCACTGCAACCCCAACAGACAGTCTGGGAGCAGACATCTGGTCTGACAGCAGCCTCTCCACCACCACCAACAAAAGCCTCTCAGAGGACAATGCAGGGAGAGCACCCGGCAGTTCAGTGTTATTGTAATCAAAACAGTACAGGACTAGCACAAAAACAGGCACATAGATCAATGGAACAGAATAGAGAACCCAGAAGTAAACCTATGATTATATGGTCAACTAATATACGACAAAGGAGGCAAGAATATATATTGGGAAAAAGTCTCTTCAACAAAGGGTTCTAGGAAAACTAGAGATGAAAAAGAATGAAACTGGACCACTTTCTTACACCATACACAAAAATAAACACAAAGTGGATTAAATACCTAAATGTGAGACCTAAGACCATAAAATTCCTAGAAGAAAATATAGGCAGTAACCTCTTTGACATCAGCCATGGAAATATTTTTCTAGATATGTCTCCTTTGGCAAGGGAAACAAAAGCCAAATTAAACTATTGGGACTACACTAAAACAAGAAGCATTTGCACACCAAGGAAAACCATCAATAAAACAAAAAGACAACCCACCAAATGGGAAACACTATCTGCAAATGATATATCCAATAAGGGGTTAATATCCAAAATATATAAAGCAGATATTCAACTTAATACCCAAAAAACAGATAATCCAATTAAAAATGGGCAGATATGAGCAGACATTTCTCCAAAAAAGGCCATACAGATGGTCGACACATGAAAAGATGCTCAATATCACTCATCATCAATGCAAATCAAAACCACAATATCACCTCCCACCTGTCAGAATAGCTAAAATTAAAAACACAAGAAACAAAAAGTATCAGAGAGAATGTGGAGAAAAAGGAATCATCATGCATTGTTGGTGATAATGCAAGCTGATATAGCCACTGTGGAAGACAATATGGAGGTTCCTCAAAAAATAAAAATATATGGGCACCTGGGTGGCTCAGTCATTAAGCATCTCAGGTCATGATCTCAGATTGTGAGTTCAAGTCTCACATTGGATGAACTCAAGCCCCTCTTCAGGTAAGCCCCGCTTCTCTCTTTCTCTCTCTCTCTCAATCTCTCTCTCTCTCCCCCCCTCCTCTGTCCCTCATTCACCTGTGCCCTCTCCCTCTTAAAATAAAAATAAAAATAAAATAGAATTGCCATATGATCCTGTAATTCCACCTACTAGGTATTTACCCAAAGAATACAAAAAGACTAATTTGAAAAGATAAATGCACCCATATGTTTATTGCAGTACTACTTATAATAGCCAAGACATGGAAGCAACTCAAGTGTCCATCCATAGATTAACGGATAAAGAAGATATGGCATATATATACACGATGGAATATTAGTAATTAAAAAAATAAAATAAAATCTTGCTATTTGCAACAACACGGATGGAGCTAGAGAGTATAATGCTAAGTGAAATAAATCAGTTAGAGAAAGACAAATACCACATGATACCATTCATATGTGAAAGAAAGAAAGAAAGAAAGAAAGAAAGAAAGAAAGAAAGAAAGAAAGAAA
>NW_024412427.1:26477121-26538149 GCF_014898765.1 Herpailurus yagouaroundi | reverse complement strand
AAAGAAAGAAAGAAAGAAAGAAAGAAAGAAAGAAAGAAAGAAAGAAAAACAAAAAACAGACTCTTAAATACAGAGAACAAACTATTGGTTACCAGGGCAGGAGGATGGGGGGATGAGTGAAACAGGTGAAGGGGATTAAGAGCACACTTAAGGAGATGAGCGCTGAGTAATATATAAAATTGTTGAATCATTATATTGTACAGCCAAAATTAATATAACACTGTTAATTATACCTGTGTTAAAAATATTTTTTTTTTTAAAAAGAATGGCAATTTTACATAAAGAACAGTGGCTGACCAAATACAAAAAGCATATGTAAGGACTCAGGCAGCATAACCACCCAGAACTATCTAATAAACAAGCAAACAGCCCTTAAGGAAAAATCAAAGTGTAGTAAATGATCTTCATGTTATCACAAAGTCATCAGCAAATGGTTATCCATTTGTTGTTAAACAAATGGAGAAGTATGACACATACTTTTATAAGATCTCCACCAAATATACTTAAAATCAAAAGTAGCTGGCATTTAAGACAACTATTACCAGAAAAATCCACTTTGTTGCAATATCCTAATGAATATCTGCAGGGGATTTAGAAGTTGATAATATTAGTCTATTAGTACTTATAATAATATCTTCTACTACTTTTTTCTTCTGAGGAAAAAAAAAAAAACCTTAACCTCATAAAGGGCAACTGTACTTTAACAGAAACAGTCCTAGGCTTATGGTCATTCACTTCCGTATCTTGTCTCTGCTGCTTCTTTCTAGCTATGTTACTTTTTAAGAAATTGACTATTCTGTCTTGTTTTCCTACGTAAAACAGATATAATAATATTTTCTTCACTGGAGGTTCTAGTTGATAGAGTGGCTAACAAACTTGGAGAATTCAATTTTCCAAAAGATAGTGCTAGAGGGCAATAAAAATTGTTTCAGGGAAAGAGTATCATAAATGATGAAGCCATAAGCAAAAGGCAAAGCTAAAAATCACTGAGAGAATTGTCACGGACTTCTCAAGGATTGTCTTCTCAAGTCACTGTTGGCAGAAGAATCCTAAAAAACTATGTTTGAATTGGAGTGGCGATTTACTGCTATATTCTCTTCCTCAGAGTTTATCTGCTGTCATATTCATTCCCCCAAAGCACAAACTTGATCAGATCACTGGTGCCTCCCTGGTTTCTATCCTCAACTCTATTTTTGCTCCAGACCATCTTGGTGATTATCAACCAGAGCCACCATTGCTGGCCTTGACCTCTCTCCTGCATTTAATACAAAGGAGACTACGAAAAGGCACCAAAGAAAAGAAAGACAAATTTGGAAGGATGAGTATAGCAGAATTCAATGGCGATAAAGCCATCATTAGCACAGGAGTATTTCATGAAACTATGAATTCTACAAGATAGATTTCATAGCAGGCTACTATTCATCATGGCTCTATCTAAAGATAGACGGAAATTACAATCATTAAGCTAACACTTTCTAGGAATATGCCCTTGAGTAAGCTGTTATGTTTGTCTTCATGTTCTCAGCAAATGGAGACAAACAATACACACCTTAGCATTATGGTGAAGACTAAATAATATATGGAATTGAATGCATTTAGCAAAGGACCTATTAGTAGTAGCCCAACAAAAATAAGCTGTTCTAGCAATGTGTGAGAAGGCCTTCAATAAACAGACATGAAGTAATGTGTTAATTTCAATAATATGCAGGTAATGCAATCACTACTACAAGATCCACACATCTTTATAAGTCCTTTCATATATGCAGTGTGTATCTAAGCATGAACATGTGTGTGTGTTTTTTAAATCATTTGAAATTGGTAAAGGGCAGATTTTCAAATTGATTGCTGAAAAGCAACATTCCATTACATGGCATTTCAATAAGCTGATTTGCCAAATATAATTAAAAGAGAGCACATATGCTCCAGGTAAGAAGTCAACATCAAAAAAGAAATACATGCACTTAAAAATTGGCTCTGCCAGAAATAGGCCACCCACTGCCCTTGATTGTTTTGGAAGTCCATTAAAATCAGTAAAGGAAACAGATACTAAAAACTTTAAAGTTCTTTTATGTTTACTTTCTTCAAGTAAAAATGCTATCTGTGACATGTAGACTTTAAAGGGTTACATTACTAAGGATTAAACTGATCCATTAAAGGAACAGGATAGCCTTATGTTGATACTTATTTTAAAATTGTGAAATGATGAAAGTAATTTCTGTGGCCCTTTTTAAACTATGAATCACAACAGAGTTAATGGAAGTTAATGTAAACAGCAATGAAATAATAAAACTGTAATTTGATAAAGGTATAGCCATCTACATTTCAATAAAAATGTATATGACATGTATAACTAAGTGATAGATGTATCATTTTACTCCTAAAGCTTTACTTAAATGATTACTGTATCTACATTTCCATCTCAAAAAAAATTACTTTAGAATACACTTTACTTTGCCAGAAAGAACTTTTTCTCCACTGATTACTAAGATGAGATGTCATACTGTTAGCTGAGAGCATTTATAATGAAAAGTTTTCATTGTAACTTGTCACCAATATGATGCCTTCCAAAATCCCTCAGTATGAGTTTTAACAATCCCTGATTTCTTTTTGACACCTTTGAACAGAGCAGAGGAGTGGGATTACATAAAGGACCCTTTTGTGTTTCTTCCTTCCTCTTTCTTACCTGCATTCCCAATTTATAATTACTGTGAAAACTGGTTTTTTGGCTAGGAAAAAACTCCTAAGGATTTCAAAAGAAAACTCCTAAAAGGTTCCAGATATTCTAAAGCACATCTGAAAACGGAACAAGATGTTATTTAAATTTACTTAGTGAAAATTACCACAGTTGTGACAAGAGCTACAACGAACACAGTTACACAAGAACCACAAGTATGTGAAGTAAACATTATACCCCCTAGGTTCACAGCTTCATGAGTTTAAAATTCTTCAAACTGTACTCCAGTGCATTTGCCTTGCTTTGCGCAGATTCTGTCCACTTGCTCTGACTCCATTCACACTTGACAGATGGTCACATCGTTCATGATATTTCCTGTTTAGCACCATATTTAAAAATCAACTGCAGGGGAATGTAGCCTGGCAGTGGACTTTTCTCCAATAAATATCCACACCAGGAGACATCAAAAACCTTTCTTCTTTCAGATGGAAATAAAACATTTGTGTTTATATTACCACAACTTTAGCTCACTTCATTTCCTGGTACCAACTACAGCCAATTACAGCTGGTACCTATTATAAAATGTTAAAAGCCTTGATTTTCCATATAGTTGTCTCAAAAACATTGTTTTAAAGTAAAAGAAAGCTCTAGACTAATAATTTCAAATGATAAGCAGTTCTTTTTTGTTCCCTGACAATCAAATATTCAATTTCAGTGGCTTTCTTCTCTAATAAAATATCACTGACTTAAAATCTCTGATTTTTATGAATTTGAATCCTAGAAGTATCAATTAGACTACACTCATTGGTGCGAAATAATGTGAGAAATACAATGGAATTGTTTTTTGTTAATTTACCAGCGTATTTTGGCATTCTAAGCCTTCTCTTATTTTAAGAGTAGGCTTCCAAGAAGCATAAACAAATGAGTAAATAAAGCATTTAAATCACTAAAGCTTAAGAAAGAAATAGCTAATAGAAAAAAATCTGAAATTTACAAGAGATTTATATCTATATTTCCAAAGGTTGGTAATATGTTAAATTTTAAAACCATGATAAAATATTTAATGGAAATATGTCACTAAATTTCTCTATTAAATATGCACATAAGAAATAAAGAAGGGGCTGGAGGCCATAATTTTGGATTATTACTTTAATAGATAAAAGTTGAACTTAATGAAAAGTTGGTTTTTATTTCTAATAATAGCCTCTTTTTGTCCCCCTGTCACATAGTCAACTTAATTGAAGGATCCATCTGTGTAGCTGATACATAAAAATTTTCAAGTATTTAGAAAAGATAGAGTCACCACCATTTCTCTAACCAATAATAATTTCCTAATTTACAAGTCATAATATTTGGTGAACCTTATATTTAAATGAACTGTGACAATGAATCAGGAAAACTGATTTTTAAACCCCATCTTATGTCATTTTAGAGCTTTTAAATAGTCTTTCCATCTCTTTGGAATGAATGGCTAGCACTATCAGTCCTCTCATTTAACAAATGGCCAATCTCTTGAAGTCGAGCTCAAGTGCCTAAGGCAAATTGATAGCAAAGACAAAAATCAAAATCCAAACATTTCCAAACTATGAATATCATTTTCTTCACAAGTTCTGTGTGTATAAAGGAACAAAAGGCACATTTTTTTGCCTGTGTTTTTGTGTTTTAAACAAATCTTTATGGAGAGTTTACTATTTACTTAGCACTGTGCTGGTCGTGCAGTTAGAAAAAAGTGGTTAAGTTCCAAGTTCCTGCTAGAAGACTTCAGTTTGAGGCAGCTTCCATACAAACGAGGAAGTGTAGGAAATATATATGGGTTTCTATGGTGGTCCCTTCACTGGTATGTACTTTTATTCTTAAATATAAAAAGCACTAACACATTCTTAATCCCAGATTTAGAGAAAATTTGTGGGTTCCCTGTTCCCCAAACTTTTCCTATAAATGTATCCTTTCAAAGGGTACTTCAAATTCCTCTTTCAACTTGGAGCAGTGTCCCTGAGAGTATGGTGTCTTTGTTTACAGTGTTTTTTGAAATGATTTTAAATAGCAAACATAGGTACAGGTTTTTGTTTTTTTTTTTTTTTTTTTTAGTAGTAGTTATGTATTTATGTGAAACGTATTGTTTTTTCTTTTACTACATATATGCCAATATTCCTTTTAAATTTAGGGTTGTTTTAAAGCAACATAACAGAGGTGTCTGGGTGGCCCAGTCAGTTTAGCTTCCAACTTCAGCTCAGGTCATGATCTCATGGCTCCTGAGTTCGAGCCCCACATTGGGTTCTGTGCTGACAGCTCAGAGCCTGGAGTCTACTTCAGATTCTGTGTCTCCCTCTCTGCCCCTCCGCAGCTTGTTCTCTGTTTCTCTCTCCCTTTCTCTCCCTCTCTCAAGAATAAACATAAAAAAAATGTAAAGCAACATAACAAAACAAGGCACAAATAATAATACATGATTACTCAGTTACAGCAAAAAATCTGAAAATGGTTCAAGACTGGATGAAGTTTGGGAAATCCTAAGGCTGCAGCCTCCTGACAAAACACAGAATACCTAACAAATTTGCGGGTCACCCTTGACAAGAAGCCATGTTAACCTTTTCAGGATCAATCCCGTTATAGTATACATGGTAGCAAAACAAAATATTATCCTTTTTATCACCAGAACTTAACTTTAGAAAATTGATGACCATGTTCATCAAAGCCAGAGCTTCAAAAACCTACGTAGTTCATGGAATTGCATGATTGGGGATATAAGGTACAGCATGGTGACTACAGTTAACACTACTGTCTTACATATTTGAAAATTGCTATAAGTCTAGATCTTAAAAATCATAAGAAAAAAAATTGCAACTAGGTGGGGTGATGGATGTTAACTAAATTTATTGTGGCAATTATTTCACAATATATACATTTCTTAAATCATGATGTTCTACACTTTAAACTTACATAACATTCTATGTAATTATATCTCAACAAAACTGGAAAAATGGTTACATGGCTAATTTTATGTTTTATTTTACAATTTTTTAATTAATATTGTAATATATGAATACCCATTAAGTTATACACTCACATGGGTGAATTTTATAGTATGTGAATTACATCTCAATAAAGCTGTTAAAAATTATGTCAACTTGCAAAAAGCATAACATAAATGCCAACTGGTAATACAAAAGGTGTAAATATTTGTAGCATGCTGCACAAGTGAAGAGCACAAGTTCTGGAACCAGCCTTTCTGGATTTAAATTGTGGCACCACTGCTTCTCCCTTACATAATTCTAGAAAGTTACTTAACCTCTCCATGACTTGGTTTCTGCTATTCTAAAATAGGAACATAGTAGCTTTTTCACAGGGTACCATGAGGATTAAGAGAGTTAATATTTCTAAAGTGCTTAAATGAGTGCTGATCACATATGAAACATTAGGGCTAGTCATTATTACTAGTGAAAGTGCTTGGATAGAAGCACATCTGGTGGGTTTAGGGTGCATTTGGAAAGGGAGAGTTAGACTACTTATAACCCACTGAAGAACAATAGTCCACTTTATGAAAGATATGAAATTTCAAGAGCTTATTGAAAAACATTTGTTGTAGATGAAATGGAGCAAATATAGAAATGAAAAATGGCAATAATGGGAAAACCTGTGCAACTAGAATGCAGATGAACAGAAAGGAAGACACCGACCAAATTTGCCTGAGAAGGCCTGACATGCTAAGGGAAAAGCAATAAAATAGTTAAGGAGAACTAATATAACCTCAATCAGAGAATAAAAAAATTTGGTACTACCCTTCTAGGTGATTCTAATGGTGAATAGATGGCTATAGCCTCATGAATCGCCCAATAAGCCACAACAAATTTCCTTATGCCCCTACACAAGAATGAGTTGGGATATTTAATTACTGTCAGATATGTACTTAGAAATACAATATTATTTTATTATCTACTTCTGCAGGCCAGAGTCTGTGGACACAGACTTTTAGATAAAGGTTAATCAGAGCATGCTCTTGAGAGGAAAGGAAGCAACATTAGGCAAAGAGAAAAATTGAGCTGTGATATAATTGCAACAAAGAACTCAGCCAATCCCACAGGAGCTCTGGAGCTGGGATGGCCCTTCAATTCCCCTGACCTGAGGCAAGGACTGTTTTTGTAATCCCTGCATTGACCTATCATTTTATGTGAGGAGTAAGTATAGTGGGGAATGTAGCCTTGAGAGAGGCAGCTCCCATCAGATGAGGGCAATTGACAAACAGGGCCTGGGAATCACCATAGCCAGGACCCCTTGCAGGTGGGAAAGCGTGCCCTACTCCAGGAGGGGATCACTACATCCGTGGTTCCTATGTTGTAGTCCCCAGAACAGCAGTAGCAGCAGCAAGGTCTGGAAACTTATTAGAAATGCAAATTCTCAGGCCCCATGCAAGAGCTACTGAACAGGAAGCTCTAGAAATGGGGTCCAGCAATCTGTGTTTCAATAAGCCTACCAGGAAATTCTGATGCATGCTAAGTTTGAGAACCACTGCCACATATAGTATGTAAAATATGAAATGTACACAAAACTATTTTATTGTAGCAACAGTTGTCATACAGCCTGTACTTTGTAAATGCACATCATGAACTGGAAAATAAGAAAATTTAATCACTTAGAGCCCTGACTTTGGGTCAGTTACAGAGCTGTTGGTTAATAGACTTGAAGGTAATTACTAAACTGTAGCAATATTTGATATGGCACTTAATATATGACACAGACCAATGGAAAAGTGAGTTAATAAAATAATAAAGCTATATTCATTGCCAAAAAAAAAGTCTATAAATATAAAAGAATATGCTAAGGGCAAAAAAAATATGAACTGAGTAAAGCAAAATGCTAAGGGGTGTACAACTCTAGTCAAATCCAACTTGGTTGGCATTTTAACTCTCTTCTTGGGCTTCAAAGACCCTCAGGTAAAAATAACAAGATGAGTTCAGAAAGGAGGGAAGGAATGACTTCAAGGCAATTTATCTTTCCTAAAGAAGTGGTCTTTGTAGCCAAGAGGGATACACAGAGTTGGAAAATGCCAAGGAAAATCTCCAAGTCTTCATTAACTCTATGTGATGGAGAGCAGTAAGACAAATGCCAAACAGTGACAGGACAAGGTGGTGAAAATATTCTTCTTCATAGATATCATCACTCCAAGTATTCAATGACACAGGAGCCATGGTGTAATCTGCAACTCATTAGAGTATTCCAGGGAACCTTCTGAGAAAATGATAAATGAAGTATCAGATGCCTCACACAAATAGTTTCAAATTTTCATAGTGTTTTCTTTGAGCCTGGAACTAGCAGCCTTAGCTATTGGAATAAAAGCTGTATCTTACATTACTACATAGTTCTCTATCTTCAAAGCCCTTTCACAGATATCTATAATTTGACTCTCAGAAGTACTTTTGAGATGGTCAGTGTGGTATCCACATTCCATAAATAAAGAAATGGGCCTAAAAAGGTTAAGTGACTTGTTCGAAGTCCCATAGAAGCTCATTAGAGAGAGTGCTATTCATTATTAGCACTTATTATTATGCTTTATGGAATGTTTCCTAGATACCACAGATGAAGCCAGAAGTTATAGTAATATTTTATAGAATCCTCACAAAATCCTTCAAGTTAAATATTATTATTTTTCTCTCTTATAAAGAAACAAATAGGGGTTAGGTAGTTTGCCCAACAGCATACAGCTACTAAGTGGCAGAGCCAGAGCTGAGGGAAGTCTGGCTCTAAAGCATGCATTCCTTCCACTATGCTATTTCAGCTGGTCTTGGGTGGGCCTGGGCATTGTGCTTAGGTGATTTTAATGTGCACAAGGATGGGTAAACCCTGCTGAGCTGCTACAGTGGAAAAACATGTACAATTCTGACCAGGACACAAGCTAGAGTGTAAATGTGTAAACTAAGTTAAAATAAATAAAAAGGCATAGGAAGTAAATAAGAAATGAGTTACTTCAAAAAAGAAGACTAAATAAAATATAATATGCCAAATTCCACTGTTTTGATAAACAAATATTAAGACATTAAGTATTGGTAGGTTTACCCATGAGTATCAGGAGCAAGAAATCTAAAAGCAAGGTTCACATCAAGTTTTACAGAAATAGAATGATATTTTCAGATTCTGAAGGTCAGAACTCAACCTGATATTTTATTTGACTTATAATCTCTTAAAATTTTTCTCCATGTTGAATAAGCCCTCCCCCCACCTTTTTTTTTTTTTTTTTTTTTTTTTTTTTTTTTGCATTTCAACAGTTTTGTACAAAACCAGTGTTTTAATGATTTGGCTTCTTCAAAAGGTAGTTAAATGTTGATTTGTCATTCTCCTGGCATAATGACCAAACAGAATACTCCATCAGTTTGTTGACCTGATATCCGTAAGTGCTGCCAAACAGGTCAGCAATTAATGTCTTTGCTGAGTAGTTGGTTTCCATGATATCTACACAAAAACAATTTTCTTTGAATTTAAGGCAAAACAGAAGACAATCCCTTCATTCACGAAAGTTAGCCTGTCATCTGAAACTCACAAGCTACTGCACTAGCAGCTCTTCTCAGACACCAAGACTTATTTCCTCCTCCCAGTTGCCAATCTCCATTTCACCTAGAAAAGCTACAACCCCCTCTTTTTCGCTATTAGATTCCACATTAACACCTCCCAGCCACCAAACCTCCTAACTTTCTCCTTTGCCTACCTTTACAGCATGAGATCAAGAGCAAATGCTCCAGAAAGCTTAAAATCTTACAGCTGCACAAAATACACATGGGAAACAAAACCTTCCAAGACAGAGCATCTTTTAAGGTTTAATTTAACCTAAGCATGTTGCTTAAATATATTTCTGTCTACTGGCTACAAAATTCCATATTGTTAAAGATTTTTTTTTAATTTTTTTAACGTTTATTTATTTTTGAGACAGAGAGAGACAGAGCATGAACAGGGGACGGTCAGAGAGAGAGGGAGACACAGAATCGGAAACAGGCTCCAGGCTCTGAGCCATCAGCCCAGAGCCCGACGCGGGGCTCGAACTCCCGGACCGCGAGATCGTGCCCTGAGCCGAAGTCCAATGCTTAACCAACTGAGCCACCCAGGCGCCCCCATATTGTTAAAGATTTTTAAAAAGTATAGTATAATTCACATTTTATGTTACAATCTGGTGATGTTTTAATTCATTAAAATATATTTTAATAATAATTTTAATCTCATCTTAATATTTTTGCTTCATCATCATGTTTCTGTGATTTTTTATTTGAAATTGTTATTTACAGAGTTATTTATAAAAAAGTAACATTTAAAATTTTTAGAAGTAGTGTTCACTTTAATAGTGTTTTTTTTTTTCCCCCTCTCCCATTCTGATTTAAAATGGAGAGAACAATTTCCTCTTGGAACAACAACAAAAAAATTGAATACAGCATCCCAAGATATGTAAATAGAGACGCTGGGGACACACAAAAAAATATTTAGATATAAAACACAGATGGAGAATTTACTTGATCTCTAATGTAAAGCTTCTAAAAAATACACTTTCCTAAACAAATATAACTATTTTAAATGCATACTTCCCAAATTAGGAAAAAAAAAATACCACAAAACTACATTCACACAAAAAAAGTATATACACCTAATCAGAAAGCTTGTGTCTTCTATCCATTTTCATGGTTAACCACCAGTGAATAGGGAATTGAGGATACCTATTTTTAAAAAACAGATGATCAATTAGGTTGATGACACATAGCTATATAAAGAAAAAAAAAACACAGAAAATGTGCAGAAAAGTGTAATATGAAATATTTAACATATTTTATTTTTTAATCTCCATCTGATGATATAAATCTAATAACCAACTATCACTGCCTACTCCACAGCCCTATACTGCAAGTTCTTAAAGAAAATACCTTTCTATCAGATGTCTCAAAAGATCTTATTAGCAAGATTGAAGAATGCCTTTGTCATATCAAATATGCTCAGCTGTTTACCTCATGGTGAAGTAGTGTTAGAACCATTTAAAGATGTGTCTGACATCATTAATCTATTTGACCTCTGACCTGCAGATCTAAACTGTAACTATGGTGACCAAAGCTTGACCTTACAATGCTGAGAAACTTTAAAGCTCTGCAGTATTTTGGGTCACATTGTTAAGTTAGACAAAGGGGTAAAGAAATAATGTGACAGTTTCCTGGGAATTAAGGTCAGCAGGTCAATTGTGCTGAAGCTTTTTGTGATAAGGAAACTAGTTAATTTTTTTTTTTGATCTGTTGAAGTTTTTAGAATAGTAGAAGCTGTGAAACATGCAAATAAATCAATTCTTTAAACTCTAAGGAAGTTGGAAAAAGTACAATTAGTGTTAAACATTCAGTAATATAATATACCCTACACTGTATAGATGTAATACAATATACCCCCATTATCAAGGTCTATACAATCGCAAGTAAATAATTTCATCTGCAAACTCCTGCTCTATATCAAAATTATAAAATGATCATTGTTTTAAACGCAGGGACGTTCTTGTGAACAAATGCATAGTCATTTACTTTAAAATATATTAAATAAAAATTACCCACATGTACAAACAATATTATTGTCTAAGGAAAACGAATAATAAACAAAAACAACAAGCATGTAAGTATAGAGCTAGTGTTAACACCACGTAATGGTGGCTACCCCTCCTAAATATGAGCACTCTCTGTATTTAGGTGTGCTCTCGCTGCATGATTAAAGCAGAACTTCACACAGAAACTGTGAACCTCTGTTTTCAAGAGCTTCTAATTACACCAATAATAAGCTAGATTAACCTTTTCCACAAAAAGTCACGTTCTGAGGCACTGCTCCATGGATATTTATCCTTAAGCCGTGGTTATTTCTATGCTAATCATTGGAAGCCAATTATTTTTTTTACTACATATATATGTACATATATATATATGTGTGTGTGTGTGTGTGTGTGTGTGTGTGTGTGTAGTGTGTGTGTGTGTGTGTAGTGTGTCTGCAGAAAAATAGTAAGCAAGAGAATTTTCCATATAAGCAAAGCAAATTTAAATGGCCTCCAACCAACACAATTTTAAAACATACACCCTACACAAATTCTATATACAATTTACATTTGCCATTATTTTATAACTAATAAAATCTATTTTTCTCTAAAGAATCTGGAAGATGGTGTTATAATTCAAATGTATTTCAGCTCATATTTTAATGTGAGAGAAATTACACACACATATACACACTCACAAATGTTACCAGATATATAAACACCTGGAAAAGAAAGCACACTATATATTTCTTTTATGTTTTTCATTTGAAAGTTTGGAGTCTCAGAAAGCAGAACTGCTGAAAGACTAGATACCACTTGGTGCTTGATTTTCTCATCCGTCACCTACATATCTGTTCAAAAGAATATACCAGCAATTTTTCTCCCATATGTCCCTTAGAGACTTTAGGAGTCTTTAGAAGGTTCGAAGGAGCCTTTGGAAAGGCAAAAGATTTGAACACTTAAAAAAGAAAATTCAAGTGTGGGTCACTATAAATGAATTTTGACAGTATGCCCCAGGGAGGAGAATGCTTCTAAACAAACCACACTGGCACATAGTTATAAAGCCATGGTAGAATCAGGCATGCGCAGTAAAGAATATACAACAAACAAAACCAATGAAATCTTTTGATCACATTTTTCTGTTGAGATATGGACTAGATGAAAATAAATCCTAGGCTGAAAACTTTTTAAAGCATCAGTGGATAATAATGTGAAGAAATACCTCATGGAACCTTCTAAAAACAGGAATCTATTATCAGCAGACTGGAAGTCTAATGTAAATAAGAAATAAAGGTACAGGGGAGAGAAGGGGGGCACTGGGAGGTGGGAGTAATGTTGGGAGGGACTAAACCAGAAAAACAAATGACTTAATACATTTCCCTTCTCTAATACATCACATTTTAAAATCCGATCAGCTTTAACCAAGAATGGCTAAAAGTCTGCTACTAAAAAAGACACAAGGCCGAAGGGCTTTTAGATAGACATGTATACAGACACCAAATATCCTAAGCACATTTCATTTTCATGTTACTGTCACTGTTTCTGTTACTTGTCTCAAAATATACTTAGTGATAACATATCATTTTTTAAAATACACTCACTACTGGATATAATTTGCTAATATTTTATTTAGAATATCAGTATTAATGTTCTTAAGACTGGCCAATAATTTTCACTTATACGTGTGCTAACTTTGGTTTCATTTCAGTTTTTGCTAACTTTGAAAAGCTGGCATATATTTAACTTAGTTACTACTAGCAGAAACAAAATGTATCAAACCAGTAAATTAAGAAGAAACATTGGGGAAACAGAACAACTAGGAAGAAGATGTGGAGTGTTTGCATTATTGAAATCCTAAATGTGGGGCACCTGGGTGGCTCAGTCCATGGGGCATCAGACTTCAGCTGAGGTCATGATCTCACAATTCAAGAGTTAGAGCCTCATGTCAGGCTCTGTGCTGACAGCTGAGAGCTTGGAGTCTGCTTTGGATTCTGTGTCTCCCTCTTTCTCTGACCCTCCCCCACTAGTGCTCTGTCTTGCTCTCATTCAAAAATGAGTGAACATTAAAAGAATAAAAAAGTAAATTTAAAAAAAAAACAAACAAACAGAAATCCTAAATGTGAGTGCAAGAATATGATTGGAATCCTACCTCCTAGAGTTGAAGATTCCACTTGGACCCATCTATCTGGTACATGCCAAACATTTATGGTTGTTTCTGTTTCCATACATAGGTATTAAAATAATGCAGAAAGACTCATGCAAATGAACTGCATAATTAACAGAGGTTAGAACCTTCTTGTGGGAAGTTCAGTGGAGGAAATTGGGACATAAGGATGGGACCATAACGAGGGTGCCCTTGTAAATAAAGGGAATTTATTGAGCTTTCAAATTCTAGAATTTGAGAACTGTATGCTTGTTTTCTCTTCTACTGTCATGAATAATCATTATAAATCAACCCAAGGGGGTTAAGATAGATAGAAAAGAAACATGAACAACTGCTTCTTCAAGTTCCTCTATGGTTATTAGTCTACTTAGGTTTCTAAATCTCTTGAATCAAATTTTGTAATTGTCTTTTCTTAGAAAATAATATATTTCATTCAGATTCTGAATGGCACGGGTATAGCATTTTCTTATCATTTTCTTAATCTCTATAACTATATTCATTTTCTATTTCTCATCCTTAATTTGTGTTTTGTTTTTGTTTCAAAATCAGATTTGCTAATGTCTGTAAGTTTTTTTTCTGCTTTAACTCTTATCTAGTTCCCTTCTCTTACTTTCTTCATGCTTGCACTGTTCTATTTCCTGTTCATTTTTTCTATCCTTGCTTAGTAATAAATGCATTTGAGAATATATGTTTTCTTCTGCTTACTGCTTTGGCTATGCAACATACATTTTGGTATGTAATTATCCATATTTTGCTTACTCTAAATAGTTAAAGATAGTCTGAACTGAAATATAAAGAATGAGAAGAATTTAACTAGATGAAGAAAAAAAGGAAGAGTAATACTGGAAGAGGGAACTTACATGCAAAAGGCTTATACTGTAAGGGAGACTGGCAAAGGCCTCTTAAAAATATATAATAATCATGGGGTGCTTGGGTGGCTCAGTTGGTGAAGCATGTGACTCTTGATCTTGTGGCTGTGGGTTCAGGCCCCAGGCTGGTTGTTGAGATTCCTTCAAAATTAAAACACACACACACACACGCATACACCCCACAGATATACCATGAAGATTCTAAAAGCTTCTTTATTTGGTTATTTTATTACTTGACTTGATTTCTGATAATCTCAATATAGTAACTGCTCAGTAATCAAATATGTAAAATAAAGTCACAGAAATCCTAAATGTGAGTGTAAGAATATGATGCTCTCAAACACTTGATTTCTGATAATCTCAATATAGTAACTGCTCAGCAATCAAATATGTAAAATAAAGTCAATAATTAGAAAAGAACAAACTTTTTTTCTTATTTTATTACTAAGAATATAAAAAGCATGTATTCAGATAAATGCAGATGAAATATGATCAAAGTTATTATTTTTAAAGCTTACAAAAAGCTGGATTCACCCAAACATATTCCATATTCAATATAAAGAAGTTTATTATAAATTTCTCAAAGTTACAAAATATGAGGGCAGAAGTTGTAGTTAATATAAGACATGAAAGGGAAATATTTCTTATTAAACATAATTAAATATTTTTATATTTAAAAACAGTACCCTAAAAAAATCTTTTACACTTAGCAATTCCCCCACTGAGTTCAATATGTATATAAATGAATTCAGCATGATTAACAATCTAATAATTGTTTAATTTTTAGGATCTTCATTTATACACTTACACTATAATGTTTTAACATACTACCACATAGACTGCATTCCTCTACAGAAAATGCTATTGTTTACCTGATAAAGCCCAGGGAGATTCTTCAGCAGTTTCTTATAAAAAAGAAACTGGTTTTTAAGTCTCCCTTGAAAGGAAATTAAATAGAAAATCCTGCATTTAAATAACACTGAGGTACTGACACCAATAGATTGAGGCCAGGAAATTCAAAGTTAAAGTTAAAGCTGGTACTCTGTCCTTAAAACAGGCTATTGTCCTGTCCCCACCCCAGTCTTGTAAATTTAATTAAACCTAAATTCTGAGCAGTTGATATAAGTGGCTCAGAAAACTATAGGAATTTTCATCCTTTAGGTGGCCTTTTGTGCTCTACTTCCTCTCACTGAGACATAAACTCTATGTACGTTTTCTCTTCTCTTAAAAAAAAAATCAGGTTAAAAAAAACACTTTGTTTCAAGTATTCACTGTCTTCACAAACCCAAGGAAATAACTTTACCTTTAAAGTCCTTTCAGTCTCACTACTTCTAGCCTGAAGTTTCATCAAAAGGTACACTTTTGATTATTTACCATAGTGTTTTTTTATACTCCTCGACATGGAAATGCTTTTTTAAGGTGACTTTGCTTTCTAATAATTAAGTTAGACTATATAACATGAAAATTCAATTACAACTTACACATTGATACTTTCCCTCAAATCATCCTTAACCACATTAGTTTTGAAGTACTGAATAAGAATCTAATATTAAAGTTTAAAGTGACATTTTCAAAACAGCTGAGAAAAGTTAATTTCTATTTATAATTACAGTCTTGAAAATTCTATGGTAATTATTTCACATTGAAAAAATTCAACCAGGGGCACCTGGGTGGCTCAGTCAGTTGAGCATCCAACTTCGCCTCAGGTCATGATCTCATGGCTCTTGAGTTCAATCCTCCCGTAGGGCTCTGTGCTGATAGCTCGGAGCCTGGAGCCTGTGTCTGATACTGTGTCTCCCTCTTCCTTTGCCCCTCCCCACTCACATTCTGTCTGATTCTCAAAAATAAACAAACATTAAAAAAAAACTAAATCAATAAAACAACTAGTTTTAACTTCACAAGAGTTTGTATTTCATTCTGTTCAGTATCTTAGCTTTGCCAACAATTCAAATTGATTTTCAATAGCCAAAAGAATTTTTTTTAAGTTGTACAACAATTACTTCTGAAATGATCTTTCACTTTATTCAATATGAACATATGTGGGGAAAAAATGGAGTGTATTTCTGCAATAAGTATTTATCAACTGTATTTTAGATACCTTTTTAAATGAGGATGTGGATTTGGTAAAGCACAAAGATGACATGAAATGTCTATGTTCTAAATGTACATATATATGTATATATATATAAATGTATATATATATGTGTATATATATATACATTTATATATACATACATACATATATATACATATATACATACATATATATACATATATATGCATATATACATACATATATATACCTACATATATATACATGTGTGTATATATATATATATACACACATATATATATAATTAGGGGGGGAAGGTAAGTAAGAAATAGGACTTTATCTGCACGTGTCATTATTTATTGTATTCAAGGAACAGTACATATCATGTCATGTGATAACTAAGGCCTGAAGGTAACTGCAAATGATATCAGTGAACATAGCAAGTCAGAAGCTCCACAAGTCCATGCCTCAAGAGAAAGACTCATCAAGAAATCAAGCAAAACTGTCACAATCGACTTTGTCAGAATTCTGGGAAATAGTGGGAGGTTTATACAAACCAAGTCAGCACTAAATCAAAACAAAAGAAACTTTAAAATGCCAGAAAAGATTTGTACTATTTGTCCTTGTCCTTGTCCCAACTTCCTCCTTGTTCAAAGTGGTCTTAAAGATGGTGGCTAGCTTCCCTCATATATAACCTGGTCCTTGGTTCCAGGAGAAACACAGAAAGCCTTACTTGCAAAGAGTTATATTTATCTATTCTAACCTTCAAGGTATAGCTGGAGGAACAACACATGGCATCTGACTTTGTTCTGCCTAACTGGGAACTCACTTAGGGGGGAAAAATGGCAAGAATTCCTTGAAAATATTGTAAGGTAAACAACCCACAACTACCTGAAACAAAGGATTATGCTTGAGACATACAATTCAGCAACCAAAGATAGGGAGAAAAGGCTGGGGAGACAGCCTTTTTGGAAAATAGGGCATGTAGATCAGGCATATATACTGGAGATTTTGAAAAGCCATGCACATGCCCAGAAAAGACCTAAAAATAAACAAATGTTTTTACCTCTTACTGATCTGTGTGCTCAGTTCAAGCAAGAAGTTGAGACTAATCCAGAGATGAGAAATGATCTGGCAGTATTGAAGGAGAGCCCTAGCAAAAACCAATTTGTATATACTAGAAAAGATTTGAGGGGTATCTTTTCCTATTTTTTCTTTCTCCTTTTTTTTCTGTTTTTTTCCTTGTTCTCTCTCATTTTATTTTTTTTTTTTTTATTTTTTTCTGCTGCCTGATATTTAGGTTAATCTCTGGAAAGACACTAGCTGAACAGAAGCTAAAAGAATATAGACCTCAGAGATCACATGTGACAAAAAATACAGACTTCACAAAATTAAATCTAAAAGTCACAAAACAAGTAGTTACACCTAGCAATAAAGATAAACCCAAGGAAAGAGTAAGAATCAGGTTTCTAGAGTTACCACATTATAATATTATAATTTCCAGTTTTCAACTAAAAGCCTATAAATGAGGCATGCCAAAAATAAATGAAGAACAAGAAGAACAAGAGGAGGAAGAGGAGGAGGAAGAGGAAGAGGAAGAAGAAACAACAACTATGATCTACTAACAGAGGCAGTTAACAGAAACTGTTCCTGAGAAAGCACAGACATTGGACTTCATAGACAAAGACTTTAAATCACCTGTCTGAATAAATCAAAGGACTAAAAAAATACAGGAGTATGATATATAAACAAATGGAGAATATCAAAAAGAGATAGAAATTATAAAAAGAAACCAAACAAATTCTGGAAATGAGAGGTACAATAACTAAAATGAAAAAAAAAAATTCACTAGAGGCTTTCAAATGCAAATTTAAGTAGGCAGCAGAAAGAATCAGTGAATGTGAAGATAAATGAACAAAGCCTAAGAGAACATTGGATACAATCAAACATACCAACATATGCATAATGGAAACCTTAGGTGATGAGGAGAGAGAGAGTAAAAAGAATATCTGTAGAGATAGTGGCTAAAAATTTCCCAAGTTTGGTAAAATGCATATACCTACACATTCAAAAGCCTCAATAAATTCCAAGAGGATAAATGCAAGGAGATCCACACAGAGACTACATGATAATCAAATTGGCAAAAACCAAGGGCAACAAAAGAATCTAGAAACTGGCAAAGGAGAAGCAACTAATCACTCAAACAAAGGATCTTCAATAAGATTAACAGCTGATTTCTCATCAGAAATCATGGAAGTCACAAGGGGAAAATATGAAATATTTTAAAGTGCTGAAAGAACTGCCAATCAAGAATCCTGTATCTGGCAAATTATCCTTCAAAACTGAGGTTTAAAAGAGTGTGTGTGTATATATTCTATCTTTACATACGCGTACATATAGATGTGTACATAAAGATAGAATATATATATATATGTGTGTGTGTGTGTATGTATACACACAACTATTCTATATATAGTCATATATATATATATATATATATATGTGACTATTAAGACAGTCTCAGAAAAACAAAAGCTGAGAGTTCATCATTAGAAGAACTGCCCTATAAGAAATGTTAAAGGGAGTCCTTTAGGCTGAAAGGAAGGATATTAGACAGCAACTTGAAACAATATGAAGAAATACAGAGCTCTGGTAAAGGTAACTACATAGCAAATAAAAAAAGCAAGTATTGCTATATTTTTGGTTTGTAACTCCTCTTTTATTTACAACAGCATTTAAAAGACAAATACATAAAACAATAATTAAGATCTATGTTAGTATTAATGGGCACACAATGCAAAAAGATGTAGTCTGTGATGACAATAACAACATAAAGGGGAGAGCTGTTCAGGAGCAGTTTTTACATGCTATCTATCCTAAATTGATATCAATTCAAACAAGGTTCTTATAAATATAGGATTTTAATTTTAATCCCCATGGCAACCACTTAAAAAAATCTTAAAATTATACACAAAAGGAAATAAGAAGAGAATAAAAATAGCACATTACAAAAAACTAAGTAGAAAAGAAGGCATAATAGAAGACACGAGAAACAAAAAACCTATTAGACATACAGAAAACAAGTAGAAAAATAGCAAAGGAAAGCCCTTCCCTATCAGTAGTTACCAAAAATATAAATGATTCACTCACCAATTAAAGGTCAGAGTGTGGTAGGATAGATTGAAAAACAAACAAAACAAAATAAAACAAAAAAAACAAAACAAAAAAACTCCCAAAATGACATAATGCAACCATATTGTGTATTTACCTTAGATCCAAAGATACAAATAGGTTAAAAATTAAAATACTAGAAAAAGACATCCCATGTAATTAGCATCCAAAAGAAAGCTTAAATGGTTATACTAATATCAGACACAACATACTAAGTCAAAAATTGTAACAAGCCACAAAGAAGAACAATAGATAACCAGATGATGAATAATAGATAGATAGATAGATACAAAAAAGGTCAATAAATCAAGAAGAAATAAAAATAATAAATATATATTCACCTAACAATAGAGACCCAAAATATACAAAGGAAACATTGACAGAATTGAAAGAACTAAACAGTAACAGTTGGAGATTTCAATATCCCACTTTCAAGAATAAAAAGAACAACCAGACTTAAGGCCAACAAGGAAATAACAGGTTTTGAACAAGATTATACTCAAACTGGACCTACCAGATATATATAGAACGTTCCACCATCAATAGCAGAATAACATTCTTCTCAAGTGCACACGAAACACCTCCGAAATATACCATGTTAGGCCCCAAACAAGTCTCAATAATTTATAAAGATTGAAATATACAGAGTATCTTCTCCAAACACAATGGAATGAAGCTAAAAATCAGTAACAAAAGAAAGCTGGAAAATTTACAAATACATAAAGATTAAACAACATAATCTTAACCAACTAGATAAAAAAGAAATCACAACAGAAACATAGAAAACATTTTGAGATAAATGAAAATAAAAAAAAACATACTAAAAATTTTTGTAAACAGTACTCAGAGGGAAATTTACCCTGAAAATATATTAAAAAAATAAACTTCAAGTCAGTAACTAATTTTACATCTTAAGGAAGTATAAAAACAATAGCAAAGCAAAACCACGGCAAGGAGAATGAGGTAAATAATAAAGATCATTGCTTAGATAAATGAAATAGAGAATAGAAAGAGTCAATAAAATCAGAATTTAGAAAACATCAACAAAAATTATAAACTTTAGTTAGACTGAAAAAGAAAAATACTAATAAATGAATAAAATCAGAAATGAAAGTGGGGACATCATTACCAAACCTAGAGAAATAAAAATAATTATAAAAGGATACTATGAATAACTGTGTACCAACAAATTGGTTAACCTAGATGAAATGGACAAATTTCTACAAATTTATAAACTACCAAAACTGACTATAGAAGAAATAGAAAGTCTCAATAGACCTATGACAAGAGATTGAATCAGTAATGAAAAACCTCCCAACAAAGAAAAGCTCAGGATCATTTGGCCTCACTGGTGAATTCTACCAAACATTTAAAGAACAATTAACACCAATACTTAACCTCTTTCAAGAAATAGAAGAGGAGTGAAGTGACCTCCTTCTGTAAGGCTGGGATTACTCCAAACCCAAGCCAGACAAGGACACTATTATGATTATAGATGCAAAAAAAGTTCAGTAAAATACTAGCAAACCACACCAATAGCACATTAAGAGGATTATACACCATGACCAAATGGGATTATCCCAAGAATGTGCAGATGGTTCAACTTAAGAAAATCAATCAGTGCAATATATCATATTACAAGTAAAAATGAAAAAAACAACACATGATCATCTCAATTGATGCCGAAAAAGCATTTGACAAAATCTAATAGCCTTTCTTGATTTAAAAAAAAAGTCAGAAAACTGGGAATAAAAGGGTACTTGCACAAAACGATTAAGAACATTTATGAAAAACCTATAGCAGGCATCACCACTGCTATTCAACATTGTAAAAGTTCTAGCCAGAGTACCTAGGCAATTAAAAGAAATAAAAAGCATACTTATTGGAAAAGAAGCAGTAAAACTATCTGTATTTGCAGATGACATGATCTTACATATATAGAAAATCCCAAAAAAAACCCACATAAAAATTTGCTAGATCTAACAACTGAGTTCAACAAATAAAAGCAATATAATGAGCAATCATTAATAAACAATCCAAAGATGTTATAAGAAATCAAATCCACTTACAATAGCATCCAAAATAATAAAATACCTGGAAATAAATTTAACCAAGAGGTGAAAGATTTGCATAATGAAAACTATAAAAATTACTGAAAGAAATTAAAGAAGATACAAATAAATAGAAAGATATCCTGTATTAATGGATTGAAAGTTTTAATATTAGGGTACCTGGGTGGTTCAGTCAATTGAGAATCCAGCTCTTGATTTTGGCTCAGGTTGTGATCCCAGGGTTGTGGGACTGGGCCCCACATTGGGCTCTGTGCTGAGCATGGAGCCTGCTTAAGATTCTCTCTCTTTCTCTCCCTCTCCCTCTCTCTCTCTCTTTCTCCCCTCCTCCTGCCCCTCTTCCTTGCTCATGCCCTCTCTCAAAAAAGAAAGAAAGAAAGAAGAAAGAAAGAAAGAAAGAAAGAAAGAAAGAAAGAAAGAAAGAAAAAGTCTTAATATTATTAGAGAGCAATATATCCATAATATTGCTATAAATTCAATGTAATCCCTATCAAAATTCCAATGGCTTTTTTTTTGCATAATTGGAAAAGTCAATTCTCAAATTCATATGAAATTGTAATGGGGCCTCAAATAGCTAAAATAGCATTGAAAAGGTAAAACAAAATTGCAGGAATCACATTTCCTAATTTCAAGACACAGTAACCCAAACTGTCATAGAGGCATAAGATAGACTTATTGATCAATCGGATAGAACAGACAGTCTAGAATTAAACCTGAACATCTATGGCTAATTTGAGTTTCAACAAGAGTGCCAAGCCCATTCAATGTGGAAATTTGTCATATTTTCAACAAATGTTACTGGGACAACTGGTTATTCATATGCAAAAGAATTAAGTCAGACCTTACCTTACACCATATATAAACTTTAAGCCCACATGGATAAACTAAATATAAGAGCTAAATCCATAAAACTCTTAGAAGAAACTATAGGAGTATATCTTTATGATTTTGAATTTGGCAATAGATTCTTAGTTGTGACACCAATAGCACAAACAACAAAAGAAAAAAATAAATAGAATTGAACTTCCTCAAAACTAAAAATTTTTGTGCAAAGAAGAATAGCAAGAGTGTGAAAAGACAACCCACAAAATGGGACAAAATATCTGCAAGTCAAAAATAAAAAGACAAATAATCCAATCAAAAATGGGCAGAATTTGAGTAATCATTTGAGCACTTGAGTAATCACTTTTACAAAGATATAAAATGGCAAACAAGCACAAGAAAAGATGCTCAACATCTAGGAGTCATTAGAAAAATGCAATTCAAATCCACAATAAGATACCATTTCACATCCCACTAGGATGGTATAACCAAAAAAGTAAATTAACAAGTGTTGATAAAGGGGTAGAGAAATTGAAACATGGTGAGAATGTAAAATGTTACAACCACTGTGACTCCTGAAAAAGTCAAACACAGAATTATGATGACACAGCAATTCCATGGCTAGGTATATACACCCAAGAGAATAAAAACTATGCCTACACAGAAACTTATACACCAATGTTTATAGAAACATTATTCATAAGAGCAAAAAAGGAGAAACTAGCCAAATGATCATCAACAGATGAATGAATAAAGTTTGGTGTGTGTGTGTGTGTGTGTGTGTGTGTGCACGCGCACGCGCACACACACACACACACCAAAGAATATTATTCAGCCATAAAATAAAAAGTAAAGTGCTGATACATGTTAGTATATGAACCTCAAAAACATTATGATAACCGGAAGAAGACAGACACAAAACATATGATCCCATTTATATAAAATACACAGATTAGCAAATCCATAGAAACAGACTGCAGACTGATGGTTGCCAGGAGCTGGGGGAGGGGGGAGAAATGTGGAATAATTGTTTAATGGGTATGGGTTTCCTTCTGAGGTGATGAAATGTTTTACAACTAGACAGAGGAGATGATCGCACATTATGAATGTACTACATGCCATTAAATTGTTCATTTTAAAAAGATCAATTTTATGACAGTGACCAGTATGTAGTAAGTTATTATTACTACAGTATATATTTTTGCACACCAAAATTCATTATTTAGAGTTATGAAAACTCAGATATTCCAGAATGGAATCTTAGGATTCTGTCTTGTGGAAAGAATTACATAGAACATTACAGAAGTTGACACCTGGCCTACTGGGCACATCATCAATACTAAAGTTATAAACATGACCTTTATTAAGCAGCTAGAAAAGGAAGCAAAATGTGCAGATAAATCAGCAGTGTCAATAAAGGGGATCTAGAAAATAAACTTGTGCTGGGCACGCACAAAGAAAATAAAAGGTTAAGGTGAGCTGTGGACAAAACATAAGAAGACTAAATATCAGAAAGATGCAGTAGAAAGAAGCACACATTCCTATCTACTGAGCTTTTTTTCTCCCCTAGTCCCAGATTAGCTCCAGGCTCCTGTTTTTTGGTGTCTGCTCAGAAGCCTTCATAGTTTCTAGACAGCTGCCTAGTCCTCAGACCATTCTGACAAAAATGGACTGAGAACCGTATTAGGCAGTTAAATTATTCTGCGCATCCTTTCCACCTACAGAAACTGAAAGATTGGATCTTTAAGAAGAACAAGGGAAGTGCTAACAGATCTAGTTTTGAGGTATGAAGTTTTCATCCTTAAGTATCAATCATTCAGTTAAGAGTGCATTTTTAATTCACTAAAATTTAATTCCATAAAAAATATGAGTCATGTATCATGTGTCCAGATCCATTCTAGATTTCAAGACAAGGGCTGAGAACTTAGAAGGGTTATACAAAGCCATGACAGCATGTTCCAGCGAGAAAAACACACAGAGAGTAGAAAAGGGGTCAGAGTCTCCATTTCCTTGTGCCATAAAGGAATACTGACAACCCTGACAAATATGGAGGGTTACAATGAGGGCATTCTTAAGAAGTAGAATGAAAAGTATTCAAAAACCATTATAGGATAGTCTAGGGATGGCAAATACCCTTCCCTCCTGGAAGCAGTGATCATAATACTCCAACTCATTAAACCTAGATGTGACCTCAGAATACTTAATAGTCCTCTGGGAACCACCATGAATAGATCAGCCTTGGCACATGAGTACATAAGTAGATAGTATAAATGAGAGTAATTATTATTACTGAAAACTGAAAATGTGAATTAGATTTCCCAAATGTCTTCAGTATCACTATAGCCCCTGCCAACCAAGAAAGGCCAAGAGGACACATGTTTCAGACCTTAGTTCAGCAGCTTCCATCCTGTCCAGGAGCCATTTTCTTCTTATTACTTCCCCAAATCAAGGACATCTGTTAGAATTAAGTAATAATTGCTAGACTCTATTGAGTGTGACCATAAGCCAAGCAGCAAGCAAACATTTGACATACCTTACTTATATCAAATATAGGGAAAACTACAAGATGGGATATCCTAAACGTAGTTTTTCTGAAATGCTTTTCTAAAAGAAATGATGCCTGATCACAGCAGTAACGGTAAAGAGGACTTCATAGTTTGCAACTGAATTTAAGAACCACAATAATTCATTTGTTCTTTCTAACAACCCTTTGAGGATGGTGGGGCAGCTGCTAATATCCCCAGGAGAGATGAAGTGACTCACCCAAATTCTTGTTACAAATAGTGCAAGGTATCAAACCTTCCTCCAGATTCTGAACACATTACACTTGACTTCCAGATATAAAGAAAGTTGAGCAATTTAATGATTATTGCCTAAACTCCTTTCCTGAGATCTGGCTTGCCCTTGGTTTTTGTACATGAACTCTGAAAGAATCTCCTGCAGATGCTTACTTATATTCTCTTAAACTAATGCAAAAACTTCCAAGCACTAATGCACAATTAAAAATCTAATGCAAAATTTGCAAACAATATCGCTTAAAAAAAATCATCTGCAAGGTAGTAAAGAGCAGTGGGTAAAAACTGGGGTTCTAAGTTAGAGCTAGTCAATCTAGATATGAAGCCTCATTGCAGTACCGTGTGACGTTGGGCAAGTTTTTAACCATTTTGTTCTATGCTGTAGAAGGGGGATAATGGCATTAGCTACCTCACAGGGTATTGAATAAAATTAATATGAGAAGTAAAGTGTTTAGGAAGTGACCTGGGACATAATACATGCTCAGCAAACGAAAATTGCATTGAGCCAAAAATCTGCTATCTTATAAACTGTCCCCAGGACTAAATTAATGTACTTGAGCAGTTGTATTAACGCTTTTGAAGTCCCAGTATGGCATTCAGTTCACTGTTTACTCCTTTTCTGTACTATGTCCTCTATACATGTAACAACACCTGTCACTTAAAAGTAAACTAAATTGTTATAAAGTATTGTTCCTCTTTGAAACTGATCCTTTACTTCCATATTTCACTCTTTTTCTCCTCAAACCTAAAATGGTCTTTGCTTTTTAAAATGAACAACTTTCCCATTTTAGGGGAAAAAAATATATCACACCTGCAAAGATAACTTGAATATTTCAAAGAACTAAGCCTGGCATCTTTAAGAATACGATACATATAAGTCAGGGAAATGGACTTGTGTGAGATCAGGGAAGATCCAAAATTTTTTGGACAAAAATGGCCTCTGGCCATTTCCCAAAATCTCAAGAGCACTGCCTTCTTTGCAAGTTTATTTGTATGAACCTTATCAGTATCAAATGTACTCACATATTTACTGTGTGCCTTACTTGACAGATGAACAGCAACTGCTCTCTGTCCAAGTTCACCAGCAGTAAAAGCCAGCGGTAGTTCATCAGTTGTTTGCAACCTACAGTTCTAAGGATAAGGCAGTGAGAACCACATTTTATGGTTTTATAAGCTGTATTTAGCAAACTGAAGATTACCCCGAGGAACCCCTTCATTTAACCTAGAAATATTTGTGAATAGAATCACTTTTTCTTTATTTTCTTTTGTTCTAGAGGCCACTGCTACTAGAAATATGACCAAACTAAGAAAGGAGTTTAACAGAGTTTCAACTTTGACTTAAATTCTATACAGAAATTTTATATTAATATAATACACTATATCTTTATACACTGCAAAACTGTTAATCCTTTAAAAATTTTTATTATACTAATAAGCATTCAACACTGATGAAAAGGCACTGATAAAAACACAGAAAAGTATTAAAAATAAATTAAGTCACCTATAATCTGTATTTTGTTTAAAAGTACTAAAATAGTTTTGATACATAGACTTTGATACATCAGATTGCTGCTCCTGGTGATTAAGAATGCCAAGAATTTACATTATCTAATAGGTCAGTAGACTATTACTGTGAAAAATTGTATTTCCCAAAGATGACTGCAACAGTATCTCCCAGTTCTAATATTCTTCTTACAATGTGACTTTGACACTCCTCCCACGGAGAAGTGGACATCTATGTTCCCTCCTCTCAAATCTGGATGGATTTTTGATTAATTGAAATAATACTAAGTGACTACTGACAGTAAGTTTTTAAAATGTGATGTATTTCTCCCTGTTTCTCTTGAGACATTAGAATCCCACCATCATGCCATGAAGAAGACTGTACAGTCCAAAAAAAAAGCCTGCACAGTCCAAGTAGAAGCCCACTTGGGGAAGGAGGTCTAGAGAACACAGCCCTGACTGAGCTTTTACGAGAAGTCACTAGTAATTCTGTGAGTGAATTATCTTGAAAGTAGATTCCCCCAGCCCTCCAGTGAGGGCATCATCCCAGCTGATGCCACGTGGACAGAGATGAACTCTTAATTATTGAGATTCATGAACAAAATACATTACTGTTTTTATTTTAGGGCACTAAGTTTTGAGCAGTTTGTTATGAGGCAATAATGATCTACTTAAACTAATAGAATGAACTACAATAACTGAAATAGTAAGAACTTATGGGGTAACATTGTTAATAAAAGTTTTAAATGTAATATCTCAGTTAAGTCTCACAATAACCCCATGACACAGAGAATATTATTACTCCCAATTGATATGTAGCGATATTCACGTGCACGCACACACCACGCACGCGTGAAATAATTCATCCACAAATTAATCAACCCTGCTTGGACAAGCGGTGGAACTAGGCTAGTAACCAGGAGGTCTGGCTACAAAGTCAATGCCCTTAACCACAACACCAGGCAATCAGGAGAACATTCCACTTAGTTAAGATCTGACACTTATTCTTGAGGTACAACTGAGTTGGTATCTGCTGCCCTCAAGCCCTGCTTAACCACACTCTTCTCTTCCTAATGAAAAAGACACACAACCTGATGGACTACTCCCTCCCCAAAACTGATCAGAGTTTATTGTCATAAAAGAATTTTCTCCAACCCCAGTAATTCTACAGCTGGGATGGAAAATAGCTAACCTTTACCAAGGATTTTTCTTTTAAATAAAACTTTTATATTGAAAACAATACATATTTACTATTAAAACAAACTGTAAAGCTCAGATAAGTATAAATTAAAAAAAACTCCTAATGGTACTCTCAGAGATAACCACTGTTAACATTTTATTTCCTTCCTTTTTTTATTTTTCCATTTGTTTTTAATATGATTGAAATGTACAGCTTCATATCCTGATTTTCTCACAATTATATAATCAGTTTATTTCTGTGTCTTTCATAAAAACCTTTGAAATCATTTTTAAATGGTTACAAAAGGATCATCTGCATAGATCTAGCATAATTCACATTTTATTTGATGGACATCTGGTTGACTCCATTTTCTTTCCTGTTATAAATAATTCTGCAATGAACATCTTTTTTTTATAATTTCCTGAAGATAACCTCCTAGAGTAGAAATTACTTAATTAAAAATATATGGATTGTTAAAGCCCTTGATACATATTTCCACAAAGTTACTATGCTACACTCCCAGTCACAGTTACACTTCACTCTACCCTACATTACTTATCATTTAAAACAGTACTTTGTAATGTAATAGGTTATGAATAGTATTTTTATTTTTCATTTTATTGATTACTTGTATAGGAGATTCAAAATGATCTTAAGAAAACATAATTATTGATATAATAATTCTAAAACAATACATTAGGAGAGTAGAAACTACTTTTTATTTAGCACCAACTTTGTTCTTAGCATCTATTTAGGCCCTATATAAAAACATTTAATCTGCATGACAACACTAAAAATTAAGAATTTTTTTTCTTCTGAACCACAGTTCAAGAAGCTGAAATTTAGACAGACTGACTTACTAGGTTACAGAGGGTCCATGCTGGGAATCCAAATCTAGATCTAGACGCCAAAACTTATGCTCTTTCTATAATTTTACAGTACCCATTGGGCTAATGGATGATTGCAGTAGATAGGTAATAAAAATTATAGATAATTCTAATTAATTATCTTTATTCCACTTTAACTAATACATAGATGTCTATGGGAACAGAACTGTCTTCCAAATCATATTTTCTGAAAGACAATGAAATAATTGTTCTCATTTTTGACACATGGGTATGAGGTTAGGAAATTAATGAATTAAAAAATTACTGTTCATATACAGCAACAGTTCACAAATTTGGTTTCAGGACTCCTTTATATTCTTAAAAATTAAGTTCTTCAAAGAACTTTTATTTACGTAAGTTATAGTTCTCAATGTGTAATTTGTTAGAAACTGAAACAAATATTTAAAAAACTTATGAATTCATTTTACATAGTTTTTAAATAAACATTTTTATGTTTATTTTATGTTTATTTAAATAAACATTTATTTTTGGGGGAGAGACAGTGCACAAGCGGGGGAAGTGCAGAGAGAGAGAGAGAGAGAGAGAGAGAGAGACAGAATCCAAAACAGGCTCCTGAGCTATCAGCACAGAGTCCAATGCAGGGCTCGAACTCACAAACTGTGAGATCATGACCTGAACAGAAGTCAGACGTTTAACTGACTGAGCCACCCAGGGACCCCCAAAAACTTATAAAAGCATTTAAAAATAACAATAACTCAATATACATCTACATTAAAAAGCATCTTTTATGGGAGGGAAAGCTATTTTTTAAACAAACAAAAGACTTATTTAGAAGAGTAGCATTGTATTGCATCTCTGCAAATCACATTAATGTCTGACCTAAAAGACAACTGGGTTCCTAGTTTTGCTTGGCATTTTCAATTTGCTGTGATATCACAGGTCATGTAGTCTCTGTGAGACTCCACACATATGAAAGAATGAAAGTGAAAAGGAAAAATAACATCTTAATACCATTATAAAAACAGTTTCAATCTTACAGATTCTATGGAAGAGTCCCCACATCACTTTAAAAACTGCTAGTATACACTACATAAAAGGTTGATAACCGGTTAAAATTCAGTAAGATAAAGAAGACTTTAAAATCTGTATACACTGCTGTAAAAAAAAAAAAATGATTTTCTGAATTAGACACAAAAGGTACAAATTTTTAAGTTATTAAAACATTTTGTATTAAAACAAAGGTAAAAAGAAAAGCCATAGATTGGCAGAAGACACTGTCAACACAACTTTATAATTATTATTAGGAAAATGTTTTTAAAACTGCTACAAATCAGTAAGAAAAATACAAGTAACTCAGGAGAATACAAGACAAAGAACATAAATCAGGTATTTCACAGAAGAGAAAACCCAAAGGGCCTATAAATATCTGAAAAGGTATACAACTGAGAACAGAAAAATGCCAAGGAATACGACAAAGAGCACCATTTCATGCTCATTAGGTTGGTAACCACAAACAAAAGCCCCGACAATTAAGGACTCATATACTACTGATGAGAATGTAACAACCACTTTAGAAATACAGCAGACACTGTTGATTGCCTACATGCCATCCACTTTCCCTCTTGCTTCCTAACAGCATATTTTCTTCCGTTCAATAACATTTTTCAAGGGAAACCGGCCCTGTCCCCAGCCAACCATCATGCTCTTGTCTAGCTTTAAGTAAGTAATCAACTTAGGCATTAACATGTGATTCATTTTTAACCAATGAGTTAGGAGAGAAACCTGGGGGAGTAAGTTCCCAGGAAAAGTTTCCCTGACCTTCAAAAGAAACACACAGAGAGAGGGCTCAAATAAATAAAATCAGAAATAAAAGAGGGGAAGTTACAACTGATACCAAAGAAATGCAAAGGATCACTAAGACTACTATAAACAATTAAGTTCTAACAAATTGGTCAACCTGGAAGAAATGGATAAATTCCTAGAAACAATCTTCCAAGACAGAATCTTGAAGAAAAAATCTGAGGAGACCAATTACTAGCAAGGATATTAATCAGTAATCAAAAACTTCCTAAAAATGGGATTCCAGAACTAGATAGCTTCACAGAATTCATTCAGTGAATTCTACCAAACCTCCAAAAAAGACTTAGTACCTATCATCCTTCATAAACTCTCCCAAAAAATCAAAGAGAGGAAACATGTCCAAACTTATTGTTAAAAGCTAGCATTACCTTGTTACCAACACCAGACAAGGACACCATTAATAAAAAAATAAAAAAAAATAAAAAAAAAAAATCAGGCCTTATATTCCTGATCAACATAGATGCAAGAATCCTCAACAAAATGTCAGCAAACCTAATTCAACAATACATTAAAAACAACACACACATGGTCAGAGGGATTTATTTCAGGGATTAAAAGATATTTCAACATCTGAAAATCAATCAACATGATACACCACATTAACAAAATGAAGGATAAAAATCATATGGTCATCTCAATGCAGAAAAACCATAAGACAAAATGCAACATCCGTTTATATAATAAAAACTCTTAACAAAGTGGACATAGACAAAACGTACTTCAACATAATAAAATCCATATATAACAAGCCCACAGCTAACATCATACTTAATGGTGAAAACCTGAAAGCTTTTCCTCTAAAATCGGGAGCAAGACAAGAATACCCACTATTGCCACTTTTACTCAACACAGTGTTGGAAGTCCTAGCTGGTGCAATTAGTCAAGAAAAAAAAAAAATAAATAAAAGGCATCCAAATTGGAAAGGAAGAAGTAAGACAGTTAATATATATGAATAACATGATTTTGTGTGTATAAAACCCTAAGGACTCCACTAAAAAAACATTAGAACTAATAAATAAATCCACTAAAGTTACAGCATACAAAATCAATATGCAAAAATCCATCGCATTCTTATACACTAGCAATAAACTATCACAAGAAGAAAACAATTAAGAAAACAATCCCACTTACAATTACATCAAAAAAGTATAAAATACTTAGAAATAAATTTAACCAAGGAAGTGAAAGACCTGTACACTGAAAACTATGAGACACTGATGAAAGAAAGTAAAGGAGAAACAAATAAATGGAAACATATTTCATGCTCATGGATTGGAAGAATTAATACAGTTCAAATGTCCATATTATCCAAAGCAATCTATAGATCCAAAGCAACCACTATCAAAATTCAAATGGCATTTTTCACAGAAAGAACAAACAGTTCTAAAATTTGTATGGAACTACAAAAGATTCCCAATAGCCAAAGCAATCTTGAGAAAGAACAAAGCTGGAAATATCACACTCCCTGATTTCAAAGCTATCATGATCAAAATAGCATGGTATTGGCATAAAAACAGACATACAGATCAACAGAAAAGAATAGAGAACCCAAAAATAAACCCACGCAATTATGGTCAATTTATGACAAAGAAGGCAAGAACATACAATGGAGAAAAGACCGTCTCTTCATTAAATGGTGTTGAGAAAACTAGACAGCCACATGCAAAAAAACTGAGACTGGACCACTATCTTATGCCATACACAAAAATTAAAATGGATTAAAGTCTGGACTGTAAGTCCAGAAACATAACTCCAAAGAGGAAACAACAGCAGTAAGCTCATTGACATCACTCTTGGTGATATTTTTGGAGGGTCTGACTTTAAAGGCAATGGCAAAAAAAAAAAAAAAAAAAAAAAAAAGCAAAGATAAACAAATGTGACTATATTGAACTCAAAGCTCTACACAGTAAAGGAAACCGTCAACAAAATAAAAAGGCAACCTACTGAATGGGAGAAGATATTTGCAAATCATATATCCAATAAGGGGTTAATATCCAAAATAATACACAAAGACTTCATACAGCTGAATAACAACAACAAACCCCAAACAATCCAATTAAAAATGGGCAGAAAATCTGAATAGGCATCTTTCCAAAGACAAACAAATGGCTCAACATCAGGTCATTGCAAATCAAAGCCACAATGAGAGATCATTTCATACCTGTCAGAATGGCTATTATCAAAAAGACAAGAAATTACAAATGTTGGCAAGAATGTGAAGAAAAAGGAACCCTCTTGCACTGTTGGTGGGAGTGTAAATTAATGCATCCACTATGGAAAATATTAAAGAAGCTCCTCAAAAACGTAAAAATAGAACTACTTTATGACCTAACAATTCCACTTCTGTGTATTTATCCAAAAAAAAAAAAAAATTAAAACACTAATTCATGTAGGCATATGCACTCCTGTGTTCACTGCAGCATTTCTCACAACAGCCAAGATATTGAAACAACCAAAGTATCCATCAATGGATGAATGAATAACAAAGATGAAGTATATATACACAATAGAATATTATTCAGCCATAAAAGAATCTTGCCATTTATGACAACATGGATGGACCTTGAAAATATTATGCTCAGTGAAATAAGTAAGACACATAAAGACAAATACTGGATGATGTCACTTATGTGTGTATTCTAAAAAACAAAACAAACAAACAAAACTCACAGATGCAGAGAACAAATTCATGGTTGCCAATGGGGAGGGAGCTTGGGAGACAGTGAAATGAGAGAAGGAAATCATGAGGTACAAACTTCCAGTCATAAAATACATAAGTCATGGGGATATAATGTACAGCATGGTGACCATAGTCAATAATATTGTAGTATATATATACAACTTTATATGGTGAAAGGGGGAAACTAGACTTATTATAGTGACGATTTTGCAGTGTATACAAATACTGAATCATGTTGTACACCCAAATATAATGTCATATGTCAATTATACATCAATTTTAAAAAGAAGAAGAAAAGAAATACAGAGATACAATGACTCTGGCTGTTATTTTGTCTGTATGTGATTTTGTAACCATGAGGAATGCAAGCCACTGAATCAATGAATTAACCAAAACTAGAGCAGCCCTACCTCTAGACTTCTTGTCATGTGGAAAATGTCTTTATTTAACCCACTTTGAACCTCCCTGTCTGTTATCTCCTGCTGAAAGCACTCTAACAAAGAGAATTTTGCAATATCTAGTATAGTTACCTATACCTGTAGTCATCCCCTAAGACCCACAAATTCCACTTCTGTGTATATAAGCCAGAGGACCTCATCCACATGGAGTAGGACATATGTAACAGAATGTTCCCTGTAGTCTTATTTATACAGGGGTACAACCTACTCTAAAACAACAAGCTAAAAGAAGCCTAGCTCACTGTGGGGAGACCCATGCCCACCCTGAAGTACCTATCTGGACTTTTACACAAGTGAGAAATCAATGTCTACATTGTTTAAGCCTCTCTTACTTTAAGTTTTTGATGACTCACAGCTGTTCCTAAGTTTAATTAAACAAAAATAAAAACACAGACTAAAAACATACCACCAAATTCATAACAGTGGATGCCTCTGGGAAAAGAAAGAGATAACTGGATAAGAGAGGAAACTAAGCATGCTTCAACTTTATTATTTTTTTTACATTCTACTTTTAATTAAGAATGTAAAGCAATAATTAATTGAAATAAATTAAATGTTAACCTTTGTTAATTCTAGGTGATGCACACTCTATTGTGTTATTCTCTGTACTTCCCTGTGTTTAACTTCTCAAAATAAATGGATTACATAGACAAAAGTTTACCAAAAAAAGGGGGGGGAAGGTGGGGAGGGAGGAAAGGAATGAAAAGAAATGTTCTCTGTCCCAAAAAGAAAGAAAATGGGCTCCTTCTGTGTTTACAAATTAAACACTATCAAGATCCAATTTATCTTCTATTAAATTAAAGACTGACATTACCCAATGTTGTGGAAGGTGCAGGGACTAGGAGAACACATCCTTTCTGAAGGGAATTATTATAATTACAGCAAATTCATTAAAAGATTGTCAACTCTACGAACTATCAACTTTACCTCAAAGAAGTTATCTAATAATTTTGATGAGCACAAAGATTTAGTTAGAAGCATTTTCATCATAATTTCACTTATAGTCTTGAAAAGTTAAAAACCACACAAATGGCCAGCAAGATAGAGTAGTTACATTGATTACTTCCTGTGCAAATGATGGAATACTATGTTACTATGTTCCCATTACAGCTGAAGATATCTGTGTATATTTGATAATGCAGAGACAAGGTCACAAATTTCTTAAGTGAAAAGAAATTATAAATCAAATAAATTATAAAGCAATAAGTATTTTCCTAATTTTATTTTTTGCATATAGACGTAAGTTCTAAACATCTGATTGGCTTAGTACCACCCAATGTTGATACTGGGAATTCACATTATCTTTATTTTCCTCTTATCATTATTTTCTAACTTTCCACAACAAATGACTAAACAGTGTCATTTAATGGCTGTAAGTAAACTATAAAGTGAATTGTAACAGTTGATTGCAACCAGTCTGATGGAAATGGACAGTATTGGTCAATTCATTTCTTATCATTACAAAATACATAAGTGGTTCATAATAGCATTGTCTTCTGAGTCATTCTGTCTACTCTCTTAAACAACCTTCATTCATTTTTAAATAAGTTATAAGCATCCCATGTGAGACATACTGAGGGAAAAAAATACAATTGGGACATATTCTACCAAAATCAATCCTTGGGACTGATAGGACAATCAGTGGTTTTCCTTAACTGATGAGTAAAGAACTTTGTTTACCAATGAAGAATATTGTTTATAAAGGACAAGTCAAAAGAAGAAATGAGGTTCAGAAGAGCCAAATGTAAATAGAAATGCATGATAGGATTCTGGCTCACTATATGGTAAATGACACATCCTAAACTGGTATAACTTTTTTCTTAATATTTTCTTTCATTACATTCTGATACAAATTACAGGGGCACCTGGGTGCTCAGTTGGTTAAACATCCGACTCCTGATTTTGGCTCATGTCATGATCTCACAGTTCATGAGTTTGATCCCCGAATTCTTTCTCTCTCCCTATTTCTCTGCCCCTCCCCAACTCGCACCTTATTTCTCTCTCTCAGTCTCTCTCTCTCTCTCTCTCTCAAAATAAAACAAACAAACCCAAATTACAATGAACTCTTAATACCATAGAATTTTTATTCCATGTCTAAAACCTATACATTTATTCTGGTTTCATATTTTGAATGACTCTGTTTCCTCTACATCTTTACAACGTCAGACTACAAGTTAATCTGGATACAAAGTAGAAGCCTTTGAAAGCTTCCCCATATTCCTAATGGCTATGTGGGTGATTTGACTGTGACCTATGGCCTCACACACATATCCCTCTTTCATAGTCATGGCTTATTTGGACCATACTAGCTTTCTCAGCAAGTGTCAGCTTTCAACCTCCTCACGCAGATGATTTCCTTGCCACACAGAGAAGACCCTTCTTCAGTCAAGGGATTGCAATCCAAGATGCAGAATAATGGCTTGGGAGTCTCATAGACACTTCTGTAAACTTAGAACTGGCAGCTTTGGGAAAGCCTCAACTTTCTTCCCTGGGAAGGCCTAATAAGGGAAGGAGCAGAGTCAGGTCATATTTTTTAATACCCCCATTAGTAACATCTCCATATTTGAAAACCCTTTCTCCTCTGCAATCAAATTTTATTATTCTAGTCTATGCTAAGCTTTCTACCGTGCTTTTCATACTATCACCATTATTGGAATAATAAATAGTCTCATTATAGTCACAGTATTATTTTGCTCAAATCTCTGAACTCTTCTTCCTCACTGGCCTCTATAATTTAGCAATCTCCTCATTCTTCCCCAAAATTAGATACAAGGATGGATGAGGGCAACATGCATTCCCAATATTCTTAGAAAATTTCCTCTGTTATCCTTGCTTGTGCTTACCACCAAAGTAACTAGTAAAGAGTTCAAAATCTACTTTCTATGGCTCTCTTCCCCTCAAATTAGCATATTATTCCTATCTCAATGACTCTGATTTTCTCCTTAATATCTCTTCAAAAACTTTCCTTGTTTAGCTGCTATTAGTCTCATTTCAAATATGGCTTTTTAGCCCAGAATGCATTGGCTAAATTGTTCCTGACCTTCTCATCCACAGACTAAGAACAGGTTTCTTTGCCATTTCTTTGGGATTGCTTTGAAATCTATATCTAGCTGTCATGAGATGGCTTGGGTCCACCTTAATCTATATGTGAGTGGACACAGCAACTTGAGGAGGTTGGTTATAAAGTCTTTGGGAAACAGATAATAAGTCAAAATGACCAGACTGATAACACATATCTTATCATCCAATAAACATTTGTTGAAAAGTAGTGGGAAGACATAAGGCAAATTAGACATCCAACTTGAGGGGCCTCCTTATATTGCCTGTTCTACCTTCTCATTCTCACCCCTTTCATTCTGAGTGTCTACTGAATAGCAAAAGCTTACTTAGACAACCTCACCACTCATTCCTCCTCACCAGCTAATGCAGACACTTAGTTGGAAATAAAACCAATCTAAACAAAATAAAGAGGATGCTAGTAAGTTGGATCAACTGCATTAAACGTTACAACCCTTCTGAGCCTGAACAGCATCTGCTTCTCTTAGAACCAGAGATATGACCTTAACACCATCTTCAGAGTGCCCCAAACAAGCTTTTGGACTGGCACCTGCTATGCAATTAGTAGATACCGGCTGTATTAGAATGGAGATGGTAATATTGTTTTGTTAGTCAAGAAGACAGGATATAAATATGATTTAAAATTTCCTATAAACTTTTTTTGTTCATTTGAGTCAGGATATAAATATAAAAATTCCTTATAATTGCTTAACACTTATAATAATTTATTTCTACATTTCTAATATTTTTATTTTCTATCAGTAAGCTATTCCTATTTTCTGTTAGAAAACTATTCTGGAAGCACATAAGATGAAAGATATTTTCTCTAACCACGTCCAAATATAAGACAGAAAGATTTGCTTGCAAGGAGCAAATAATAACAGTGATAAAAACAATGACAATGATAATGCTGATAACTTACAGTGTATAAGATATCGGTAAAACTTTTAATTTTAAATTGTACATAAAGTAAAACTCAAGCAAATGTTTTAAAAAGATATAATTCTACTTTAAAAAAAAAAAGCTTAGCTATTGAAAAACCAATATTAACCTAGCATTTTTGGTATCAAATCTGCCATTTATATTTTACTTGTCCTTTCTTTCCTCTTTAGTCAGCCAACAAGCTTTGCTCTTTGTCAGTAAGATATGATCTGATAAGCTTATTTCTGACTTGCCCTGGGGGAAAAGTGGAGGACAGAATTATATGTGGACACTTCAGAGTGGCAAGTCTGTTCCCTGGGCTACTGAAGAAAACAAAGAGGGGCTGCATGGGAAGCAAGTCAAATAGTTCTATATTGCCTCTATGTAAACATGACAATTAAACAACTACCAAAAAGCTTCTCAACTTCTTCCCTAATAAAATTATTAACTTTAAAAAGTAATGCTTTTTAAATAATATTTTTAAATTCTACCATTGTTTTAAAAACAACTTATTAAGAATAAAAACTCACTAAAGTATAAGTAATTCTTGGGAATATTTTTACACTTTTAATAAACCTAGAAAACATTTGTAAATTTGTAGTTCTAACGTATTTCAAATGTCAAACAAAAAGAATGAAAACTTAACTACTTAAAGAATTAAATTCCCCAAATTTAAGGTTAATCACTTAAGGTATGAAGGAAGTGAATCAGAGGAAACTATAGACATAGTTTAATCTTTGTCATGAATCATGCTCTGAAATTTGAATAGATTTATATTTTAGAGAAACTGTCCAAGTGGTAAACACATGATTCAACTGTAACTTATTGTTACTTGGAATAGATGATATTGTAAAATATTCCCTTAGTCCAAACCTAGTCAAATGAGAATACTCTATCCTTTAAAAAATCTTAAAAATAATCGGCTCATACTAGTTTTCAAATGAAAAGAAATACTAATCATGGTAAATCTGTTTCTCCTATATGATGTCAATGAAGTACAATTTCCATAGTCATTTATAAAACAGACATAATATAAAAGTTTTTTTTTATTCTACTTTAACCATGTTTTTTCAACATTAAATGTGTTTATGTACCTAAGTAATCTGGACTGCAAGGAAAAAGCAATTCTTAAAAAAGATAATCTCAAACAGAAGGAGAACTACAGTGCTGGTTTCCAGAAATAAGAAAAATCTGACAACAATTTCAGGAAATCTTCCTTTCATATAGTCTCTTTGTGTACCTAAAATTAGCACCAATACTCCAGAAATAGTGAAATAATAAGATGGTTTGTAAGTGATGACAGCTTTGGTCAGGACTGACAGCAATAGCTAGCTATATAAAAGAGAATCACAAGGCTCCAGGGCAATGCACTTGTACGATATCCAGTAAATACACATCTCAATAATTAGACATACATTGATCTGCTCTTATTAACTGTTAGTCATCCAAAGCTATGTTTTAGTTTAATAATTTCCAAGGATAAGGAATTTGTCCTTTGGTTGTAATTAAGTCTCTAAACCAGACTTAGATACTGTTATCTCAAGGTCTGAGCATCCAGGACAGTAGGCAGAATCATTTCACAAATTGTTTCATTCCCAAAGATAAATTGTTAAAATGTACAGTTCAATTTAACATTAATGGATTGTGCCTTTTGAATAGATCCTGGCCCCACTCATCACCAGGAAGATAAAAAAGCAACTATCCACAGGTTTTAGCTCTGTCTTGGTAAGTGCTTTCTCAGATTTAGTAATGAACTCTTACATGCACCACTTCATTGAAGTTTGTAATAGCTAAACGAGGTTCCCATATCTTCATCCTCATAAATGAGAGAACTGAGGCTCGAAGAATTTAAGTTCTTTTCCCAGGGCCACACACTTAAGTATCAGAGGGAGAATTCACTCACTCTGCTTAATCCAGTCTCTGCTTTTTCCAAGGTCCATTTTAAAAATCTCTTTTATATTTTAAAACAAAGAAAGAAAGATGACAGGACATTGGAGAGTAGGAAGGGATAAAGGCTACAGCCTATATCAGTGGGAGTTGGACACCGCATCAGCTGTATGGGCATACATGAAAGCACTGAAGATGGAAAAAAGTAGGGATCCCCAGGCTTTCAGTTTTGCCAGCTGCCTCATGCCATCACTTTTGGCTAAGTACTAACCTGTTCTGAACCACAATTCTTTTTTTCCTTTCCTGAGAGGCCAAAGGGGTGATTTTTTTTCAGGTGGTGGTAGTTAATATTGTTTTAGATCACCTTTCTCCCAATCCCTGAAGTATATCAGTCTAATTTGGGGTAGAGGGAAAGTAGCTTGTTCCAGAAAGTGGGCAGATGAGCAGGCAGGGAGGGAAATAACCAGTCTGATTTTGCTTTGATTTCCGTTTCAAGTCCTGTAATGACAGATCTCACTCCAGTGCAGTATGTTTTGGAAATATACTTAAAAGGGATATGTGATTGTTTTTACGTACATTTTAAGTGTTGACTAATAAAAGGCAAATATCAGAAGAAGAGTTTAATATAGCACTTTTAAACCTTTTAGTATACTAAGGCATCTGTGACCTGCTAAAATCTAATTATTTCTCCAACACCCTTTGGAATTATTCAGAAAGATGTAGTAGTTTCTAACTGGTGCATTAGGCATCTGGCCTGACTTCACAGAAGTAGAGATAGCTGAATGTGCACTCTCTCTATATATTTTATTAATATCCCATAGGCTCATGTTAAGATTTAGTACTGATATGCCCTGACATGTATCACTACCTGTTGACAGGGAAAATAAAAAAAAAAAAAAAAAAAAAAAAAAAAAAAACTGGGCTAGACTTGAGAGGGTCTACAAATAGAAAATCTTTTAAAGACGTTTTGGCAATTTAAACAGAAACTCTGGTTTAAAAAAGAAAAGAAGAGAAAAGAAGAGAAGAGAAAAAACAGCTTCAAGTTTATAAATTTATAAACCATGCCCAAGTTTCAGCATGCCAAATCCTTTTAAAATGAGCTAACCTCTAGAATCCACTCCTTCCTTCTCAAACTAACACTGCCCAATCTTCCCCTGGGCCATACCCTCTCCTCCATTCTTAACCATATATTTGAGTAGGGGGCTTAATTACGCTCACTGACACATCCCCCCAACTTTCCGTAATAGGTTCAGAAATGAGAGAAACTGAATCACAGGGTTATGTGCAGGAGCTTCTGGAAGTGGCCTCTCTTCCCTTAAACACTGTAATATGGGAATATGATATGTGGAACTGTTAGAGCCTAAGGGAAAAGCCTGGAGCTGCCAAGGGTCCACTACATATAGCCTGAGGAGTCTGCCAACACTGAACAAGGCCAAACACTATGAGCCAGAGAGAAACTCTAATTTTGTTGACATATTTTAAGCCACTGTATCAAGCTTTACCTAAAGCTAGACCATACATTTGAACTTCTCAGTTATATGAACCAAAGATTCTAATTGTTGATTAGACAATGAGGCTTGGATTTTAAGTCACCTGCAACCAAAAAATTCTCAAGTATATTATAATAGCCCAAGGCATTTAATATACCAAAAGCCTGAGTTGGGTTTTTTGCTTATTTTTTTACCCAAATTTGAAGACTTAATTCCCATGAAAAATGTTGAGTAGAAGAAAAAACATCCAGAATATTTCTTTCTAAGACTTAAAACGAATTTAATACATGCTAAGATTAAATCACAAATAGCACAGCTGGAAGTGGTTTGGTGGATCATCTAGTCCTACCAGCTTCTTTTATAGGGATGTTCAATGAATCTGTATAGAGTGAATGAATGAATGAAGAAGGAGTGAATGAGGTATGTTAAGTCTAGATAGGTTAGAATTCCTGAATTAAACTGTTCCCTGGAATAATATGTATTAGAGTCACTTTCAGCTGGGAGTTTATACTAAAAGAGATTTGATTTGTTGTTATTGTTGTTTTCATTTGGATACACAAGTAAATGGCAGAGCCTGGGAAACCTGATTCCAAACCCAATCTCCCCTATTGTCCCCCAAAGAACATCTCATATCCTCTCACAAAAACAGAAAAACACAAAGTCTTTTGATATGACCAATTTAGAGTTTTACAACTAGGATATGCTACTGGAGTTCATTTTTAATCCAGCTGTTTACAATCTGAAATGTATTTTCTCATGTACACTGTTGGATTCATGCACTAGCCCACAAAACAAATGAAACACAACCTAAAACTCTACTATAACTCAATTAAATTCTAAACCCTGGGAACATGAGGCTATGAAATGCATGAGGACAACAGAAAAAAAAAAAATCAACACGAAAATCTCCTATTTGCTTACCTCTTCCCCCATTTCCTTGCTACAGAACCACTTCAAAGGGAAATTTAGAAGAGTGTGAAAAAGCTATCATGGTTGTCTCCTATTTGCACACTCCTATTTGTGTATCTCCCTTTGTGCACTCTTCTACTTCTTAATGTGCCTTTTTTCCAGGTATTCAGATGCCCTCATCTTAATAATGGCAGCTACCATTCACTGTGTACTTACTATGAGTCAGGCACTGAGCTAATAAACTCAGAAAGATTTAGCAATTTGTCTACTGTCATGTAGCAAAGCCAAGATGGAGTCTGGGTATGCTAGACTCTGAAGCCCATGCCCTTTAAACATTAGATTACACTAATTCTTCCTCTCTGATCTGAGTCCTCTCTGCTGTAAGAATCAGTTCCTCCTTTCCTATCACAGCCTAAAGGGCATCAGGCTGAAAACTGCCTGTCTTCCTTCTCCTCCAACCAGCACAGTCATCCTTTTATTACAGCTAATCTCCTTTAAGTAACAAAGAAGGAAAACAATCTATAGTTACTCAGGGTAACTCTTAATCTTTCCAGAGGTGGTACTTACTATTATTCACCTCCATTGGCAGAATTTAGCCAGCTGATAAAAGTAGTAATTTAAAAAAAAAGAAACAAAGAAAGGAAGAAAGAAACAAAGAAAGAAAGAAGAAAGAAAGAAAGAAAGAAAGAAAGAAAGAAAGAAAGAAAGAAAGAAGAAAGAAAGAAGAGAAAAAGATGGAAGCAACAAAAGAGTATACATTTTTGGACAGGGTAGGATGATAGAGACTATCTTAAGAGTTTACCTCCAAAGTCAGTACCTTTAGTAGATCATAAATACAATATATCTACTCTATTAGATTATATTTTTCACAATCTCTTGCCTTCTTCTATGTTTTAATCCACATTAAAAAAAAAAAAAGAAACAGTACATAATTGGCATTCAATTATTTCCTGCTGCCTTTATTCACCATGCAATAAAACCAAAGCCCAGAGCACATAATATGAAGTCGTACCACCAATGGCAGCTTAGGGAATGGAAACCTCAGAACTCCTAACTCCCAGGCAACTATGCCACCTTGTAGGTACTTATAACCAAAATTGCCCATTTATCTTTCTTTTCTGTTTAAGGTCTGCCTGAATGGAGACAAAACTGGCTAAATATGGATATGAATATACAGTAATCTGGCCAAAGCAAAAACTCCTTTTTAAATATAAACAACTGCCATCTGAAAAGAGCCTCTAGAAAGACTTATTTCATAAAATAATCTAATCCATGTATTTGTTTTGCAGTAATAGAAGAAAATTCACCATTTAGTGAGAGATTATTCCCACCTTCCTTTCCTCCAAAAATTCAGCAGTTGCATCTCAGTGTAAGTTGTGCTACCTAACATTTTTAAGAAATTGTCTTTTTAACAGACATTAGAGTTCTAAAACTCCTGGATTTAATAGGTCTGCCCTCAGTGGCCAGCAAAAGTACAATCACAGAACAATAAGGGTCAATATGCCTCTAATCGAGGTTTCACCTTCTACTTTGATATCACCCATTCTCGGAGGGGAACTCACAAGGTCAAACTGTTATTGAAGAAGCATAAGAATAGATAAACTAAATGAAGCTAATGAAGAGACTATAATCAAATACTCCTGGGAAAGACAATCAGCTGGCCTCCTTCAGAAACAAACATTCATAGGAACTTTTTAAAAAGCACAAAAGACAACATTGTAAGCCTTTAAGAATAAAGCATATAATATTAGTTTAAGGAAATTGCCTTCCAGGTAAATCTAAAAGCAAAATATTCCCCAGCAACAATAAAAAGTGAAATGAACTTAGTGGAAAACTATGGCCCCAAAGCAATTATTGACCAAACAGAAGAAATCAGTCTATGAAAAGCATAATTGAATATGAATGTCTATAATTCTGCTAATTAGACATAGACATTCAATTGTCCAGTGTTTATTCGTGTACCAAAATTAAAATAAAATCATTTAAAAAAAATTTTTTTTCAACGTTTATTTATTTTTGGGACAGAGAGAGACAGAGCATGAACGGGGGAGGGGCAGAGAGAGAGGGAGACACAGAATCGGAAACAGGCTCCAGGCTCTGAGCCATCAGCCCAGAGCCCGACGCGGGGCTCGAACTCACGGACCGTGAGATCGTGACCTGGCTGAAGTCGGACGCCTAACCGACTGCGCCACCCAGGCGCCCCAAAATCATTTTAATATAAGCAAAACCACCCTGAAAGGTTTTTCTTAAGATGTTTACATTTTAGTCCATATTTAGGCAGCAAAAATATATCAGAAAGGAAAAGACTCTATTTAATTTTTCTAAAACTTTTCATTTTAGGGAGGGCTCCCTAATTATGAAAAACCTAATATCTACTAGGTTCAAAGGGGATGGACAAATAGTGGTAGTATGTGAAAAATAGTTTCATTTCTTAAAACATATACAGAACAATAAATTACTCATTACCTCTAGAAAAAAGGACTAGTTACTTTCAAAGTTCTTTACCATTTGGCATGCCTGTTCCCCTTCCCTTAAATAAATCAGTTATTCATTTGAACCTGCCTTCTACTCATTTGTCAAATAAATATTCACAGTTAGAGTTAAGAGCCTTCAAAATTCCAATGCTATTGGAACTAATCAATAATGAAAATAATATGATTTTTGGTTAATTTTTTAATACACATAGTTCAAAAATAAAAAGAACCTAAGGTTTCCTACTATGATCTTATAAGTATCCTTCTAACATGCTCGTATTTTTTTTAATAAGCTTGCTACCACTACCTTGCTGTGTTAAACTTTAGAAAACGTTGAGACTCCAAAGGCCGGCCTACAAACCAAATGGCATCCCCGCTTTGGCAGGCTGAGCGCCTCATTTTGGCTTCTCTCACTCCCTCTAGCGTTCGCAAAGCTCATCTGTCTGATTATCCAGTTACCTCACTGAACAAGAGCTCGGCTAAGTCCTGCCCATCTATGACATCACCCCCTTCTTCAACCACTGCGAGGTGAAGCTTTAACTTCAGACTTGGAGGTGGGCTGTGTGCAGTAAACTGGAATGCTCTCCCTCACTCACTCCTCAGTGTAGGAGTGATCCGAAGCAGGACAAGCTCTCCCTGCAGCTGCTGTTGGCTTTGTGTGGACTGGACGCGGAGCTTGGGAGAGGGGGGAGGGTTATTACTCCAGTTCACAGTCAGTGGAATTACAGCTATAGCGGCAGTATACATGGGATTGCTTTTTCTCGTCTTCCTGGTAAGTGTTTCCCATGTTTTTCCTTAAGATTGTCCCAGAAAGTTTGCTTGGTTTTTACTCTGTAGACAGAAATGAGTTGGTACTGTGAGGCATCCAAATATGAACGTTTGCTCTGTCACCAGTAAGAGCAAAATAATGTGTGTGTGAGCCAGCAAGGAAAAATTGGGCTATACAGACAAATGCAAAGAGTTTCTTAAAACCTTCTTTCATTCAAAAGTAATAATTAATAGCTATTTTCTGCCTTGTGTAGTTGCTATTTGTATAAGAGCCTTATGGAAAACATTAGGTTGGAAAGTTAAACGTTATATATTGAAGAATACAAGGCAGATTTTTTTTCACAGAGAGGAAAGCAAAAGGTCTTGCTAACTTGGTGTGTACTGTATGTGTGGTATGATCACCAATTGCTGTTTTTACAACTGTGAAAGAAAATCAATAATCTCTCTGCCCATGAGTACGCAGTACATGAAAAGCATACATCTTGCTCACAGCTAGCTGAGCTACTCCCGGAGACTTCTGTGCCTCTGTAAGGATTAACAGCTACACCTAGATTTTAAAGCTTGCACTGCTATCCTGCCAGAGCTGCTTCAAGCATTTCAGGCTTGCAAATCTCAACTAGTGACTTCAGCTCAAAGGAGGGGGAGACTTTCTTCCAAACCATACCCCCACTCCAGGAGAATGCCAAAATCCATTGCTTGGGCAAATGTAGTATGTGACTAGCATAGTAATTGGCAAAGCCTACTCAGAAAAACTAACAAAGCTCAGCGTGGAAGCGGTGCCTGATGTATGCAGTGAGTTCGGGGTGGCAAGAGGAACAAAAATTAGTAGAGCCCTCATCAAGTGGGATGCGCAGAGTATCCACTCACTTGCAACTTACAAGAGCAAAATTTTATATTGAAAGAAATGCTTTCATACAGCAAAGCTTCCAAACAGTAGTTAAATATATCTTCTAAAAAAATGGTTTTTTTTTTTCCAGTGAATTAGGTCTGAAACAAAATGGTTGCATAGAGGTAAAAAGTGCAACAGGCCTATATTTTCTCAACATCTGGGGGTTGATATTTGATTGATTATTTTATCTATTTATTTAAAATTTAAAAAAAAAAAGCCTTGATATTTGCCAATTATGGAACCAAATCCTCTAATGGCTTTAACAATTAGCTATTTTAAATTTTCTTAAACCTATCTGTTCTAAAATGCACATATATGTTATTTTATTAGCAGGAAACAACATGAATAAATTAGCCACTAGAAAAGTGCTTCAGATGTAGCAATGCCTTTCATTTATCCCGAACCCCATACAAATATCCTGACTAGCTTGAAACATAAAGAATTAATTTGTCTGTTTTAAGACAGAACCATTTATGCTTGCCCCAAAGTGACAGATGATTGATTGATACTCATCTCTTCTGAAATGAGTAAAGAAAGAAATCCATCCTTTAAAAGTACCACAAAATATTAATACTACCATTACTACCAATATTAATAATAATATACCAGGATTTAATCTCTAAGAAGATTAAATCAGAGACACGCTACTTAGTTTGCAAATATGTGTGTACACAACACATATACATATACACACACTTTCACACATACATATGTTTATTAGCCTGAAATAAAAAACAAGGTTACAAAAACGTGATTGTATGAATTAAAGTAGGAAAATCTCATCCAATTTTTTTTAATAGAGCACTGCCAAAACACATCAAATCCAGGAATCAGCAAAGATATTATTGAATGAATAAACATAATGAATTCATTAATCTTGCTCTTGTTAATACTAACCATCAGTTATTAATTGGGCTTTTCATTTCTCTGCACCCCCTTTTAAATCAATTTTGATTAGGTTCAAATGCCTAACTCAACACTCCTTAAACATTAAAGCTTGTGAAATACATAACTGGGCAACAAATAAAGTTTTTACAAAAAGAAGAACAACAGTAAGAAAATTTGTCATAACTGAATGTAGCCGCAAAATAGAAGGTATGTTTCTTTTGATTTCAAGTGTTAATTAAGGAGCCTCCAATTCTATCAAAACTTTTTCAGAGCTAAATGAAGCGGTGTGAAATAAATTTGGTTGAAATCTTGTGGCTGTCAGACTTTGTTAGCAAGCTATTAATTATCTTTACCCCAGTTTCTTCTCTAGACTATATTGCCCAATCAAATAGAAACTCCAATTATGTTCAGCATCTCCTGCCTAGGGACACCAGACCCTAATGAACACTCAGTGTCTCCAGATGAAAAATACAATTATCAGCTTTAAACATGCAAGTGCACTGCAGAGAGATTCGTCTGTGCTTTTCTTGGCCACACACCCTAAGGCTTCCTCCTCTTTCTGGATTATTTTGAGCAATTTAAAACCCTACAAAAATCAGTAGCAGAGAACTTGCCTTGTATTAACCTTATATGAATGTTTTTTCTTCCTGCTTTTTATTTTTGATGTTATACCAATACTAAATTAAATCTGGTCAGTTAAAGAAAAATTTCAGTGGATCTTAACTTTTCCCCCCTTTATTAAGGTGGGTGGGCTGCATAACAAAGAATGTGATTAATGGCAAGATGCAGAGCTAACTTAAAAATTCTGAATTAAATCACCTTAAATATTTTTATTCAGTCAGTGTATTTATAGCATTATAAATAATTGTTGAAAGTCAAATGAAGACTACCATAAATGACATCGGTGAGGGAAATGAAATTCAGTAATTTTTCAAAGGCTGTAATTTCTTCCCTCCTTTTCCCTTCAGTCCCCTTTCCCTCCCACCCCCCACCTTTTGCCCTAGAGGCCTTCACTGTTCTTCTCAACGGGAGGCTTTGTTGTAATTAAACCAGAGAAAAACTGGCCGGCAGCAGCCAACATCTGACTTGCGGCTTCTGAAAGCAGTGTTCTGGTAGAGTGTACCACCCCCCAGTGGGCAAAAACTCTACAGTAAATCTCTCAGCAATATTAATTCTCAAAACTGCCTTTTCCTATTCAGAGCATAAAAAGGGCTGTTTGTCGACTTCTTCTAACATTCCACCATTTCAGAACTTATCATAAGTCAATAACCCAATTTCCAACAATGAGACGGTTTGTAAAAGTCTTCTGGAAAAAAGCCTTCTTCCTCTTAAGAATCAATATAGGAATATACATTTCAGAAAGCATTTTCCAGTTTCAGACTGCAAATCAACATCACTAAATTTGGTGAGACATGACATCAAAAAAGAGTTTGGAAAGCCATGTTTACATTGCATAGAAGAGCAGGTTTCAGCACTTTGACTTGACTATTGACAAGAACTCCAGAGAAAACAGATTTTAAGTAAAAGAGGAATGAAATATAATGTAAGCAGCACCTAAAGTTGCGTTTGTTTTGCATATGCATTATCTTTTTCCTAGACTCAAAATTAAATGTCAGAAATGTATAAAAAGCTCTCTCCAGGTATTAGTCTCCTTAAATGAGAGGAGAGAGAAATTGCTCTCACTTGATGAGACAATGACAGCTTTTGTTCTTTATTCTTTCACTTTTCATGTGCACAAGTTACCGTGGCAACTTTGAAAAGAAAACCCACAGACCACATTTGGTTAAATACTATTTTTAAAAAGTGTGCCACTGGACTGTGGATTGATCAGTTTATGTGTTGTTGATTTTCTTCCTCTTCATTTGCTTTACATCAGTAATATCCTACTCTGAAATGAAAAAAAAAAGTGTTTTATGATTTGAGATGTTCTCACCAACGAGCACAGTGCTTGGCGCACAGTAGACCCAAACATTTGTTGTATTAGTGTATGGAAACTTGAATACTAGAAATTTAAAGCACATCCACCAAATTGTACTCACAACACTGAAAAAGGAGCTTTAAAGTTTGCAATGGGAAAACATTTGTGATTTTAAAAGGTACAGTTTTAAGTGCAATTGCTCAAAGGTCAACGCAAACGTAAAACATGTTCCCTGCCCCAAGCCCTCTTCTGCTCACATTTACCTCCCTCTAAATTCATGTCTTCCTCATTCACACAAGTCTTGGTTCTCCAATTCATTTGATCTGGATTTAAATATGACAAAAGGAAGAAGCATTCACTATGATGAAAGATAACATCCTAGTTTGCCTTTTTCTTTTAAGGATGCTTGATTTAACTTTAAAAACCAAAATAAATGAAGCAGAATTGGATTCACGTATCACAAACCTATGGGGAGAAAAGAACCAATAACATAAAAGGAGAAAGTAAAAATCCTTTGCTTTGGAACTTTTATCCCCTGTTTTACATAAATAAAACACAACGTCTTCAGACTAGAAAATAGTCTAGATAAAACCAAGTCTGAAAAGGCACGGTTGCTTCTCTGCTGCTCAGCAAACCCTTCAGACTTCATGGCTCTCAAGAGGGGACTTAGAGGTCCTTCTGCTTGCCTGGCATTAAACAAAAGAATTGGAACTTTCCTGAAATCTGATGATCGTGGAAAATTTAACTACCAGTCAGGCTGCTTAGAAAGCATTTTGCTGTCACTATCAACTAACCTGATGTACTCCAGTTGTTCAGTTTAACCGTATATGTAGCTTATTTTAAATACCATTTGTCTTTACAAAGACTTAGCATTCACAGGTTGATCATTTTGTTGTGCTTTCAAAAAACGTTTTAAGCCTTCATAAATAAATTACTTTCCAAAACTCTATGATTATATAAATTCCAATTTACCTAGAAATATTCACAGACTTGGATAAGTCCGATTAAGCATGTGTTTTCTTCAACCTCAAGGTTTTATTTAAATAATAACACAATTAACTTGGATGAAAAATTCTTTTAGATTTAAAAAAAAATTTCTTAAGCTCCCATTATTAAGATAGGATTATGTGAAGAAAATCATTAAAAAGAATCTTTACTAAAATCTCAAAAAACTCTGTACTCAATATAAGATTTTTTGAAAATAAGCCATGATTTCAAATCAATTTAAATCAAAGGCAACAAATAAAGGATTTAGGAAGTTATCAACATATAATCTTAATCTAAGTGATCAAAACATGAGAATACCTTCTCATTTCAAACATTCCCACCTCTAACATATTGTAGTAGCAGGGAAGAAATCATATAAACATGTACATTGCCTCAAATCCTTGACTGTATGTAAATACCAGTTTTCTATTCAGATAAAAGTTCTTAAATTATATTAGTTTTCTTAAAATATCTCAAAAAGATAGTATCCTTACTATTTAATACTTTCTTACATCATAGAACTAAACTGGAGGCTTTTCACAGACCTGATGATTACATTATAAATGCAATTTTCTTTTAACCCCACAATTTTTCTGTATTAGAAGAAACTGAAGAGAAAGATACCTGTTAAAAATCTGATTTATCCGTGAGGTGATTATGTTGTTCTTTTTGTCACAGTTTTAAATGCTATATGCTTAGTGATGATTCCATTAAAAAATAGTTTTAAAACATTTCTTTGAGTAACCAGGGGTCCATTTATGTTTTTCCCCAAGTTACCCCAATAACAATATTTTTCTAAAAGATGGATTACTTTTTGTTCAGAAGTAATGGCCTCTTTTCCAGTCTATGCAGACATAAAGACTTCTGAAGTTGATGTTGTGGAAACCTGGTCGTAGTGTCCATACCAGTGGAGCTCATTTTTCTTGTTATCATTCACAATCAACTACAGTTTCCCTATGTGTGCAACTGTAGAACCAGCTCAGAAAAAGGAAAGTGTAAGCACTGGGGGCAGCATCGCTTATTTTAGATAGATTATTATAGCCTTTAATATGCAAAGCAAAACAAAACAAAATTGTCTATCACTATAGTTTCAAATTTAAAAGGGAAGGGAAGGAAAAGATATAAAACATAAACTATAAAACACAATCAAACACAAATTGAACTGTTCTGAGGTTAAGTAAAAGGAGAAGGAATTTGTGAGGGAATCTTCATTTCTAAGAGTATTCTCTCCAGAGAAAGGTGCTTTTTATTTTTGCCTTTAGTTTTAATGCAACTTGGGGAGAAGAGAAATGACATTTTACAAGAATTTAATGAGATTTAAGGCTTTCTGTTAATCCCACATTATTACCACTATTGTACTAATGGCAATGTGAGTTTGCCTATCAAACAGAGCAAAGGAAGCAGCTTTACAGATGTAAAACCAGAAAAATAAACAAATTAATCTTCTTTTCACACCATTTTAGGTTTTTTTTTTGTTTTTCTTCTGGGTTAAAAATGTGAAAATCAATACATATTCTTAGAGCTTGATTTCATAAAATATTTAAATACAAGCTTTATCACTAGTTATCATTATGAGCATCTTGGACATACTCTAGGCTAACCTGACTTGGGGAACAATCAGTTCTTAAATCCTCATTCATCAGATTCATCTCCTCAAATATAGAGTGTGTTGTGGCATGTGACAAATGCCTGACTACTGGTAACATTTTAAGCAGGTTCTCATCAGTGATTTTTTATAATAGTTTTTAATTAGTTTCAAATACAATTTAACAAAAGTAATTGTTTCCTAAACTTAAATTAACCACATTATTTTAAATGTTGAATAATTTTCAAGCTCAGAAAACACTTACAGCAGATACTTTTTAAAATAACTTTGTAATCATAATTTCAACAACTTGGTTTTTCATTTTCATATTCCACAAAAGCAAAAGTTTTCAAGATAATACACCACTGAAATTCAACAATAATGAGCAAAGCCCTAAATGGATCACAGTAAAACCTCACTTTAAACAATAAGTCATTTAAACTTTCCTTTGTGGGCACTTTGCAACATCCACTAGAGACTGCTTTATCCATCTGCAAACTGCTATTTTTGTTTCAAGTTGCTTAAATAATAAATTAAATGGATCTGTAATTTTTTTTAAGTCTCCTTCTGTTAACGCATTCTATGATATGGTTGGTATTTCATGGCAAACTAAAAGAAACTGAATTTTCAAATAGAACCAGAAACACAAATTTTGGCCTTGTTTAACATTCACTGCCAGTAGCATTTGAATTCTGGAACAGATGCTATCCTTGTTGGATGCTAGGTAATTACTAGGGGAGAAGCAAATTATTTCTACTGTAAGCCCTTAATTTCAGGGTCAAATATTTCCATGACACCTTAATGTTCCCTACATATACAGAAAGCCTCTGAGTAGGTCATCCTGCATAAAAGATACTGATGCCATGTACTTCCTCACCTCCACCCCAAAAAATCTTCATGGATATTAGATAATGGACAAAGCAGTCATCATTAAAATCACTGGTTTCTTTGCCTTAAGTCTTCTTTCAGAAATGACAAATAAACTTACTGGAAATTGGCATGTTCATGTTTGAATCTAGAGAGAAATGCCTTGTCAGATTTTGTTATGCTTTCTGAATGGTCATTATAAGGAGATAGACTGACATAGTGTCCTTTCTTTTCCAAATACAGATTTTTCAAGTTCAGTTTGCTAAAAGAAAATTAAAATTATATTCCCCTAAAAAACTAATAGTAACCTGAACTTCTATGCTACCTTTTGGCCAAGAATACCTGAGTAACTAGAGTTCCATGATCATCAACTAGTCCTCAGAAATACCTCTAAGGAGGAAGGAGATGAGGTTCACATTCTACAATTGGGAAAATTGAGGCCTACAGGAAGAATTAAACAGGGCACCGAAGAAATCAAAAGAAAAGATTTAAAGCAAACTCCTTTCAACTCTTTAAATTGTAGATTGTATGACTTTGTAAAACCATGTTCAGAAATCTCTTAAAAGTTACCATGGCATTTCTGTCAAAATCCTTGTTACGTATTTGCTCACCTCTTTGTTGTACACTTGTTTTCTTCTTTTCAAACGTTTTATCATTTTATATCTAAGATTTAAAAGTGAACTTCTAAAGATTGACCTGACATGAATTCAAAAGCCATGGAAGGCATTTACTGGTTCTTGAATGACGCTTTGCTTCTGTGTTTAATTCAAAGTGACATTAACAGTTAACAGAAGAAATTATCTGTTTGGTGACAATCTCAACTTCAGCTCCTACTTTATTTGTATAGCAAAATTGCGAAGTAAAAAACAAACAGGTCATCTTATCCTTTTCACCAACTACTATGATGAAAGATTTCTTGCTTAAAGAAAGAACTGTTAAGTTTAAATTTCTAGGAAATCTCTCATATTAAAAGTTCATTATTAATAGTTTATTAAAACCTTTTGCTTTCACAGGAGATGCTCATACCCAGTATATTTTAAGGAAGAGAAATGTAAAGGAAATCTGGTATGCTTCCTTTTTTTTTTCCCCATGAAGAATATTTGAATTAAGTTTCTATACCTCTTAAAAAAGAATACCTGTTCTTGTATAACGTGACTGCACCAGATATTCTGAGAAAGCAGCAAGAAGCAAAAGCTGGAAATAGCTATTTCACAGCAGGTAATCATACCTCAGGATATAGCTACTGTACAAAGTTTATACTTGGATAATCCTGTATAGGAATAAAGGTGGGGGGTAAATGACTGAAAAACCTATTACTATACAGGCCTTAGCATCATGAATGGCTTTCTTCATGAGGATCTGAAGTTACTATCTCTGACCACATTGCACAGAAGAGCCAATAAGAATTTCAAAGAGAGCAATTTCTACTAAGGGAATTAAGCTACACAAAAGGAACCTTCACACAGAAACTCTATCAGAAAAAAAAAAAAAAAAGTACATAGGAAGCCATGTGTTCTACATAGTAACAGGAAGCTGAATTGTTTCTGGTCCCTACTTTAATGAGCTTGCCCACCATGCTGAACTGCAGCTGGAATGTTCATTGACAACAGCGAGCCTGATCTGGAGGTGTGTGCGGCATAGGATTACTTGAATAAACAGTGAAGAACATTTCCAAGGACTGAACAAGAATTTTTAACTCCCAGCCCCTCATCAGGAAAATAATATATGTGCATTGGATTTTCACTCACGCAAAATTTATTCACATCGTTAAATAAGGTAGGAAAAATATTAAAGTGTTTTATTTTCATGCCTGAAATTATAGAGGCTAATTAATATGTAAAGGTACAGAAGAGCTCATATTACACAGTAGATTAGTACAAATCTATAATTCTCCAGCCATGGGGAAAGTTGAACCATATCCTAGATTAGAACTTGAAGAAAGATAAATGCATTGTGAAACATATTATGAAAGAGAACATAATGAAAAGTTTGCGCAAAGCCATTAAGCCATGTAGTGTGAAACATTAAAAAAGGGAAAAGAGTGAGCTAGGTTAATATGAAATGGAATTTTCCACTTAGGTTAGCTGGATGTATTAGCTGTGTATTTTTTTCCTCCCTTAAAATAGATTAAAAAGATTCCTTCTGATTTTCTTGTTAGAAATACCAATGAAACAATTCTTAATATTAATAATCAAAGAAAAATAGCATCAATAATCAAAACAAATGAATGGCTTTAGTAGGATTCAGGTCTTAAGAGGTATTTAACTGACTATACCTTTGAATATTAAGAGGATGGATTTTTTTTACTACACATTTCTATACATGTACAGTCTATCTAAGAAGTAGACATCAAATTTTGATTTTTAAAAACAGTAACATTATCTTTAAGTACAATAAATCATATTCCTATGTCTCAATTCATTATTAATGTTAAGAAAAAATTAGAAAATTGATTAGCTTGGTCAGTGACTGGCTATAGAACTGATATCAAACATTATGAAAGTGCTCTAGAATTCTCAGTAAAACTTTTATATTTAACATTTCAAAATCAAATGGACTTGGGACATGATATTCTTTAATTAAATACTACAAACATTTAAGGTAAAGAGATTATAGGATGGTGTTCATTGTAAGCTAGTGATAAACCCTAAGCATGCAAAAAAAATTAAAAAGCTGAAAGTGATTACACATTTTAGTTTCCACATATATTTTGAACACTATTTTAAGTATCACAACCTGACTGTTTTCTGTCTTTCTTTTAACTCACTCCATTTTAGGGCTCTGACAGTACCGTGTACAAAGACCTCAACAGTGCTGACCATGATCAGCCCAGCCTGGAGCATCTTCCTCATCTGGACTAAAATTGGGCTGTTCCTTCAGGTGGCACCTCTCTTAGTTATGGCTAAATCCTGCCCATCTGCATGCCGTTGTGATGCAGGTTTCATTTACTGTAATGATCGCTTTCTGACATCCATTCCAACAGGAATACCAGAGGATGCTACAACACTCTACCTTCAGAACAACCAAATAAATAATGCTGGAATTCCTTCAGATTTGAAAAACTTGCTAAAAGTAGAAAGAATATACCTATACCACAACAGTTTAGATGAATTTCCTACCAACCTACCAAAGTACGTAAAAGAGTTACATTTGCAAGAAAATAACATAAGGACTATCACTTACGATTCACTTTCAAAAATTCCCTATCTGGAAGAATTACATTTAGATGATAACTCTGTCTCTGCTGTTAGCATTGAAGAAGGGGCATTCCGAGACAGCAACTATCTCCGACTGCTTTTCCTGTCCCGTAATCACCTCAGCACAATCCCTTGGGGTTTGCCCAGGACTATAGAAGAACTACGCTTGGACGATAATCGCATATCCACTATTTCATCACCATCTCTTCAAGGTCTCACTAGCCTAAAACGCCTGGTTCTGGATGGAAACCTATTGAACAACCACGGTTTAGGTGATAAAGTTTTCTTCAACCTAGTCAACTTAACAGAACTGTCATTGGTGCGGAATTCCCTGACTGCTGCACCAGTAAACCTTCCAGGCACAAACCTGAGGAAGCTTTATCTTCAAGATAACCACATCAATCGGGTGCCCCCAAATGCTTTTTCTTATCTAAGGCAGCTGTATCGACTCGACATGTCCAATAACAACCTAAGTAATTTACCTCAGGGTATCTTTGATGATTTGGACAATATAACCCAACTGATTCTTCGCAACAATCCCTGGTATTGTGGGTGCAAAATGAAATGGGTACGTGACTGGTTACAGTCACTACCTATGAAGGTCAATGTGCGTGGGCTTATGTGCCAAGCCCCAGAAAAAGTTCGGGGGATGGCTATCAAGGACCTTAATGCGGAACTGTTCGATTGTAAGGACAGTGCAGTGGTAAGCACCATTCAGATAACCACTGCAATACCCAACACAGTATATCCTGCTCAAGGACAGTGGCCAGCTCCAGTGACCAAACAACCAGACATTAAGAACCCCAAGCTCACTAAAGATCAGCGAACCACAGGGAGTCCAGCAAGAAAAACAATTATAATTACTGTGAAATCTGTCACCTCTGACACGATTCATATCTCTTGGAAACTTGTCCTACCTATGACTGCTTTAAGACTCAGCTGGCTCAAACTGGGCCATAGCCCAGCATTTGGATCTATAACAGAAACAATCGTAACAGGGGAACGCAATGAATACTTAGTGACAGCCCTGGAGCCTGATTCGCCATATCGAGTCTGCATGGTTCCCATGGAAACCAGTAACCTCTACCTATTTGATGAAGCCCCTGTTTGTATTGAGACTGAAACTGCACCCCTTCGAATGTACAACCCTACAACCACCCTTAATCGAGAGCAAGAGAAAGAACCTTACAAAAACCCCAATTTACCGTTGGCTGCCATCATTGGTGGGGCTGTGGCCCTGGTCACCATTGCCCTTCTTGCTTTAGTGTGCTGGTACGTTCATAGGAACGGATCACTCTTCTCAAGGAACTGTGCGTACAGCAAAGGGAGGAGAAGAAAGGATGACTATGCGGAAGCTGGCACTAAGAAGGACAACTCCATCCTGGAAATCAGGGAGACTTCTTTTCAGATGTTACCAATAAGCAATGAACCAATCTCAAAGGAGGAATTTGTAATACACACCATATTTCCTCCTAATGGAATGAATCTGTACAAAAACAATCACAGTGAAAGCAGTAGTAACCGAAGCTACAGAGACAGTGGTATTCCAGACTCAGATCACTCACACTCATGATGCTGGAGGCCTTGTAGCTGACTGTGTTTCGGTTTTTTTAAACCTAAGGGAGATGATGGTAGGAACCCTGTTCTACTGCAAAACACTGGAAAAAGAGACTGAAAAAAGCAATGTACTGTACATTTGCCATATAATTTATATTTAAGAACTTTTTATTAAAAGTTTCAAATTTCAGGTTACTGCTGCGATTGATGTAGTAGAGATGCCTGAACACAAGTCTATATTTTAGTATTTTTTAGTAATTTGTACTGTATTTTCCTTGCAAATACTGAAGTTATAAACCATTTACTTTGTGTTCTACTGAGTAAGATGACTTGTTGACTGTGAAAGTGAATTTTCTTGCTGTGTTGAACAATCAGGACTGAGTTCACATGAGATCCTTGTAGTATAAGCACAGGCCATTTTTCACTTTGGTATTAATGAAATGTAAAAAAAGAAAACCTGGCTGAATGAGAAAACTTAAAGTTCAAAAAATAGTTATGAAAGAATGTTCCAACTATTAAATTTGTATTATCCCAGTGGTATTCAATAAATTAAAATATGTGACGTAATGGGCAATATCAAACTTGCTGCATATTTCCATTTTTACTCTAAGCAAATTAGATACTTTTAAGAAAATACGCATATCTTCTGAACTGAATACATCCGCTGGCATAAAGGAGTGTGAAGTCTGCTGTTAAAACCACTGTTAACAAAGCTTTGAGAATAAAGGACTTCACAAAATGAATAATGTAAGAGCACTCTTAAGTTAGGGGGAAATTTATACTTAGGAAAATATGAAATCTTAGACTCTGATAGTGTAATGACACAAACACCAGAATTGCATTTTGGTTTTGCCTATACCATCCTGATTTTTGAAAAGAGAATTCTAAAGATATAATTGTTAATGTTTATAATGTTTTTATCATAAGTGATATCAAAAGAGAAACATACATATTTAAAAAGGTAGTGTACCCATAAGCAATTCCCCTCAACAATGCAGAGAAAGTAGTACTTTGAAAAAGGGAGAATTTAAAAGAAAAATAACTACTAGAAATCAAATTTAGATCTGGTTTATATGAAATGTTTTAACACTGTACATAAAAGTTCAATTTACCTTCACAATGATCAAGAATACTGCCCATTACTGTCACAGTTTTCCACATATTACATAATGAACTTGTAATGTAACATTTCTTTCTAGCTTCCTACTGAATTGTAAGCTATTACTTGTTTAAAAACCACATCATTTTTCTGTTGCCATGATTTTTATTTTTCCAACAAAAAACCAAAGTGCATTGTACGCCCTTTGGCCAGTCTTGTATGTGCCTTGATCCAATGCTACATGTATTCAGCTTTTAAAACTCGACAAATTTTTCATACTTCCTTAAATATGAAAAATTATGGTCTTATTGCTGAATAAAACAAGAAAAAAGTACAAAATAATCGTGCTTGCTTTTTCGGGATTATGTTACTATCACTAAAGTAGCAAATTGCCCAGCACATTATTCCTAAGCACCCCCATGTATTTTTCTAGGCATAAAAATAAACGTTGACTACAAATAAAAAAATATATATAGCAATATCTCGAGCTTGTGTATCATTTAACTTTAAAGAGTTCAGTGTTTCATGAACAAATTAACTTTCCATCATTCTTTTGGAATACTATTATTTTGTTTATTCACTCCAAAGATGGAAAACTTCAGAAGTGGTTCTGTGATCTTTCAGTCTTTTTTACGTTGCTGCCATTGTCCTTACTGATACTTTTTAAAATGGTCTTTGAAAAACTAATATATTGTTTTTAATAGCTTTTTGGTAGTATGAGTTGGCACTACAGGATTTGAAATCTCAGATCTATCACTTACTAGGTATGTAATTAAAAGCAAACCACTTTTTCATCTCTTACAGGAGATGATATGCATGGAAACTGCGCAATGTTCAACCAAATTAAGTTACTACTATTATGATCAAGAAAGTTTACCATGTGTTTCCAGAGGTTTGTTAGATATTTCTCCTTTTGCTAGTCCACTGACAAACATCTCCAGCAGCCTGTGAAATGTTATTTATTATTCATTTGCCATCTACATATGTTTCCCAATAAGGTTATCTCTTTTGACTTCTTGTTATGAAGAATTCCTGTTTTCTAGGAATAACTTAGCAAAGACTCATGTGATTAACCTTAAATATAGGGAACGTTTTGTGAAGGAAGTTTGACTTTTGCTTCCAGAGGTTTTAAGTAGTTCAGCTACAGTGCTGCCAGAAAGGATGGTTCCATTATATCGCTATAAACCTATGAGTTTATAATAAGCCAAAAGCTAAAAGATTATATTGACTAATTTCCAATTAGTGCATCTTTCATGAGCACAGGAAATTTTATGTGTGTTCTAATACATGCATTTTAATTATTTTACCTGGGATAAATCAGAAACGGGTTTTATATCAGCAAATATAAATAGTAACAACAGTGTAAAAGTTTATTCTTTTCCTAGGTCTATGAAACCCAAATGCTTTGCTGAACAAATATATATATATGTATCTCCTTTTAATAAAATGATAAAATACAAATATCTACCTTAAAGGGCACTAAATTTATTATAAATACATGTGCATATATCCCAAACAAATGTTCACAATTTTTACTGATCAGGCACTAACAGAAAATTGTAGGAAAAAGAAAAATCTCATCCTGAATATACAACTTATAGATTTAACAAGAATACTATTGAGGAAGCTACCAAAAAAAAAAAAAAAAAAAAAAAAGAGGGAAAAATCACTCCCTTGCTGAATGTTTGACAAAAATCAAAAACTGTTTTTGGATCCAGCCACTTGTAACTGCATTAAATCACTGTATTTACACTCTCATTCCCTATTAAAAACAACACTGTTCTCTATCTTTCAGCAAGGCCTATTTATTAAAAGTATTCCCCTGTGCCAAATGAACTAGTAAAAAAAACTTTGCTTTACTAACTACAGTTTCTGAGTAAAGCACATTTTATAGCTATATGCCAACATGACAGTTTTCCTGAGGAATCCAAAGAGACCCATATGCTTTAAAGCACCTGAGGCGTGGGTGTTCAAGGAACCAATCTATCACTGAATTCACTTTAATATTAGCTCATCTGCTGCTGAAAACAATAGTGGCATTTAAAGTTCTAATTCCTTTCTCCTACTTAGCATGATTAGCAAATCCTAATTTAGCATAGTCTTAGAATTAAAACTATTGTGTTTTATGTTTTTGGACCTTTGGTTAAATTAGCAAAAATAACTCACGCTTATCAATCACTTTGATAAGAACTTCCAAGTTCTCTACAAATAATCTCAACAGCCAACGACCTATATGGAATGATTTCTACATTATAAATAGCAGAAGCATTGGCTTCAAGAAGTATCCTGTCTAGAGGATGTAAGGCATAAACATATAATCTAATGAAAGTTTACTGTAACTGCAGTATAGGAAAATAACTATCTATCTGGATGGATTAAAGAAGATCTCAGGAAGTAGGTAAAATGAGGGTCGGAATTGAAGGATAAGAAAATATTTAAAGAGAAAACAAGAAGAGTAGATACTGGTCATGTAGAGAAAATGGTGAACAGTCATGGAGATAGGAAAACAGGGACAATGTTTCTCAATGCCAGCTTTGGTCACAATCACTTGGGGAGGCTTTTATTAAGATAACCAGGCTTCAATATAGATCAACTAAATTTAAATCTCTCAGAATAAGGTTGGGCATTTAAAGTTTTCTTTAATTCCAGGGGTGCCTGGGTGGCTTAGTTGGTTAAGCATCTGACTTTGGCTCAGGTCATGATCTCACAGTTTGTGGGTTCAAGCCCCACATAGGGCTCTGTGCTGACAGCTCAGAGCCTGAAGCCTGCTTTGGATTCTGTGTCTCCCTCTCTCTCTGCCCCTCCCCTGCTTGTGCTTTGTCTCTCTCTCTCTCTCTCTCTCTCTCTCTCTCTCTCTCTCTC
>NW_024412427.1:26444138-26477111 GCF_014898765.1 Herpailurus yagouaroundi | reverse complement strand
TCTCTCTCTCTCTCTCTCTCTCTCTCTCTCTCTCTCTCTCTCAAAAATAAACATTAAAAAACAATTTTTTTAAGTTTTCTTTAATTCCAAAAGTGATTCTGATGCAACTGAGGATTATGGATTTTGGAGGTATTTGGGGAAAGGCCAATAGGTCTGCTGAAATACACGGTTCATAAAGGAGTTAAGGCTGGAAAAGCTTTTTTATATAAGCAGTGTGTTGAATTCCAGCTAAGAAGTCTGGATGATATGCTTTGGCGATGGTTTCTGGGCAGCTATGTAAACAATTAGTGTACTTTTTAGGGACATATTGTAGAAATAAGGAATATTGAATGAAGAATGAATGAGGAGAAAGAAACTGACAGTAAGAGGACAAGGTAGAAGGACATGCAGTATTGCAGGCAAGAGAAAACAAGCGCCTAACCAGTGGAATGGGATTTAAAAAAAGAAAAAAAAAAGTATAATTCAAAGATACAGGAAAGGTAGAATTCCTAGGAATTAGGAACTGAGGAAGGAATAAAAACTGAAGGTGATGACTTTTAGCCAGGTAAGTAGAATGTTGGTAAGGCACTTAATGATGAAAACTACTAGAAAAAAAATCTCAAAGTTTTTTGCACATTTTAGGTTTGAACAGGTGACCATATGCACAGTATAGATTTACACTGGCTAGTGACCCAGCTTAGATGATAAATTATAATTGCATTAGGTTTTAAAATACTTCTATGTTATCCATCTGGAAATGTCTATTGGGAAGTCGGAAACGAGGGTATGGGAAGAGATCCTCAACAGTCTAACACATTATTACCAAAGGTGAGAGGGTAGAAGACAGCAGCAACAGAAGTGAGCTGAGGGAGGGAAAAGAGATGAGCCACAGGGACACCCACCCTTTATGGGGACAGAAGAGAGAGAGCAGTCAAAAAAAAACAAAAACAAAAGCCAAAAAGGGGCAATTAAAAAGGAGGAAAATCATCACAAGGAGAATATTATAAAATCAAGGAACTACAAATATTAAAAAAAGGGGATGTCAAAAGGTAGTCTGGAATTTAGATTTGGAAGAGGACACTGTTTAAAATAGAAAAGGAGGAGATAGCCAGGGATTTTGAAGCAGTGTCAGCAAAGTAAAGAGGTAAAAGCCTCTAGGATATTGACAGGATAATGGGAGATAAAGAAAACAGAAACAGTGATCAGGACTACTCTTTAAGAAGTCTTGAGGGTGAAGGGATCAAGAGAGATAAGGAAAGGAAGTGAATACCAAGGGGAATATTTACTGTCCTTAGGAATAAGATGGGGTATAGAGATAAGAATCTACAATGAGAACAGAGAAGCATATTTGATAGAAGAAAACTGGGATGCAGGAGAGGTGTGGTCCAAGTCATGCTGTGAGTCTAAGATGACTGAAGTAAAAGTGTGACTGAGAAGCTGCAGTTTTTGAAGAGTCACCAGCAAGGAGGACAAAGTTACGGAGAGAGTGGGGAAAGGGTTGGAAAGAGGGTAAGGTTTGTAAGACAGGTCCTAAGGAAGATGGGGAAATGTCCCCGAGATGAAGAGGAGGGAGATGATGATGGGATTAGGTGATACAGATATAAAAAAAGGACTTCCTAAGAAAGGGTTTTTGAGTAATGGTGACAGAAACATATTCAGGAAGTGATCTTTCAGGGACAGAGAAAAAAAAATTTTTTTGTAAGTCCCTTCCTATATTCTACACCCCTCCCCTACCAAACTTTGATCAAATAGTGACAGGGAAGGTATAATCCTCAGGGAACAGATGTCAATTAATTCAAGGTCATGGAAAGAATGCTAAGAAAAATGTCAGATACAGAGGGAGTTAGAACCCAAAAGTGAAAGACTGCAGTAGGCCCAGGGGAAGCAGTTAAGAGATGGGCCCAAAAGGAATTCAAATTCCCAGATGGAAAGACACAAAACAGAAAAATAGAGCAGAGGAGGGCCTTGCACTTAGGACTCCAGCAGATGATCACAGTTAAAAGGATGTTGGTCATGAGAAGTTAGTAGAAACTCCTGTTCTAAACAGTATACACATTCTGAACAGATGAAAGAAAAAGAAATAGAATAACCAAATTAACCTTGCTCTATTCTTTGAACATCAAAACAGAATGAAATCTAATTTTATCTCAAAATATAGACTGAAGAAGTATTTCTACTTTTATCAGTCTTTCCCACAAGTATCAAAGGTAACTCCTGGAGAACAGGTAAGCAAATCACATTATGAATCCCTCCCACTTCCTACCCCCACCTCCTTCTCATTTTTATATTATTTGGGTGAAATGAGATTAGAAATGAACTTTAGAACTGACTTGACAGTTTTCTTTTTTTTTTTTTTCCTTTTTTTAAAAGGCTTCAAAAGGAAGCATGCAGCTACAGGGGTGGGGAAGTTGGGGATAATGGGATTTTACAGACTGATTGTGTGCACACATAAAAGAAGCGCTTCTTTTTCAAGGCCAGCTGGCTGGGGCAGGGAGGAGGTGAGGGATAGTCTAGGAAATTACTACCCAAACTAATTACCCTTCTGAATATACATCATGGCTCTGATAACTGTGACATTACAAAGCTGAGGCTAGTTCATACCAATGTTGTATTAAAAGGGCATGGAATCACTGCCACATTTTAATTTTCTAGATATGAAGAGCAATGTTGATAAAAAGGAAAAAAAAAACAGTAAAGATTAAGTAAAACAAAAATCTAACAAAATTCTCTTAAAAATATGTTCTAAAAACATTAGCAATGTCTCACACATACAGTGGGCTTAATGAATTTTTGGGATACTGTTTGTTAAGGACTTTGTCAAGCACAGTGCTAAGTATTTTATATATTTTAATCTCATTTAATTCACACAATAACTGTACAGATAATTTCTATCCACATTTTTCAGATGAGTAAATTAAGGCTTTGAAAGGTAATGAGATATTTTATTCATTCAATATTAATAATGATTTACTGAGCACCCACTCAATAACTGTGCTTGGAGCTGGGTATGTAGCACTAAACCAAAAAGATATGGAGATTATAGTTGGAGGAGGTAGGGACTCAGATACTAATCTAAAACTGAATGAACGTGAAGTAAAAAGTTCTGACAGAAGCCATGGAGGAGAAAAATATGGTGCTATGAATGAGCACAACACAACTTAGATTCAGTGGTAAGGGAAAGCCTAAGACCTGAGGTATAGAGAGTAAGCTATGTGAAGAATAAGGTAAAGAGTGTTCTGAGCACTGGAAAGGGGATGTATTAAAGTTTCAAGCAGGAAATCAGCTTAGTGAATCTGAAGATTGAAACATATCAGGGGCTTAAGCTCTGTGAGCAAGACAGAGGTAAGTTCAGTGAGGCAGGCCCAGATCTGAGTATGCAAGGTCTTGCAGGCCAAGGCCAATGTAAGGAGTCTGGACTTCATTTTAGTGAACGAAAAAAAAAACACTGGAGGATTTTTAACCTGGTAGAGGAGAGGGCGAAGGAGGAGGAGAAAGATGTGTGGGGATTATACTATCAGATTTCAATTGCAGTAAGGTCAGTAGCCATTATATAGAAAATAAGTAATATGGAACAGGATGGTGGTAGTGAGGAGAGAGAGGAAAGATGCCAAATATATTTTAGAGCTGTAATGGAATTGTTCTCAGAGTTATATAGTGAGTGGTGGAACAAGGACTCTGTCTGATCCTGAAGCTTGAGCTCTTAACCACTCTCTTTAAATACATTTCTTAATAACTAAAAAAAGGAATTCGCCCACCCCCAATTATTTCCTTTTACTGAGATAACAACTAGAAGACATTTTTAGGATTAAATCTCAAAACACTTTAATGGTGCAATTGTGCATTTCCCCCCAAGGCTTATGGACCCAGCCCTACAATGCTAAATGATATAACTTCTGGAGGTCAGTAGTTAATGGCTATAAACTACCCAGAAAATAACACTTGTCTTTCTTGTGGCTTTCAATAAACTTAAACTCCTAGTTGGCAGACAAATCTTAATGTCTGAGTTCGCTGCGGCACATCTTTATGATTCCTTTGTGTCTTCTAAGAGCCAGAACGGAAGTGCCAAATCACCTAACCTATTTGCCAGGCTTGGTGCTGAATTTGAGAAATATAACCCATGAGTATTACTGCTTTGCCTACAAAGGTAAAGAAATGTCAAGATTTATTTTACAAAAAGTTACTGAAAACCATTAATTATCTTTGAATTACTAAAATGCTTTATTCACAGTATACTAACAGACATACTAAATACAGACAAGATATTAGAGATCTACATTTAATTCCATATTCATAGAGTCTCAGAGCTAGCTAGAAGAGATTTCATGAACTTTGGTAATGTGTACTAACAAATTTACTTTTTTCTAAGTTTATTTATTTTGAGAGAAAGAGAGAGAGAGACAGAGAGAGAACATGAGTGGAGGAGGATCTGAGAGAGAGAGAGAGGAAGAGAATTCCCAGCAGGCTCCAAACTGTCAGCACAGAGCCCAACAAGGGGCTTGAACCTGTGAATCATGAGCTCACAACCTGAGCCAAGACCAAGAGTCAGATGCTTCACTGACTGAGCCACCCAGGTGCCCCTGTACTAACAAATTTAAAAGTTAATCTCTTCTTTGTTTTAAAACAATACAAATTCAAAAACAAACGTTGGTAGTTCAACTGTAACTGGTTTACAGTTTTTAAAAAGTTCAAAATGGAGGGGCACCTGTGTGGGTCAGTCAGTTAAGCTGCCAATTCTTGATTCTGGCTCAGGTCATGATCCCAAAGTCATGGGATCAAGCCTAACATCCTCCTGCTTTGCACTGACAGCATGGAGCTTGCTTGGGATTCTCCCTCTGCCCTTCCCCCCCACACACACACACACTTCCCCCCCCACCGCCCCCTCTCCCTCAAAATAAATACATAAATAAAGTTAAAAAAAAAAAATGTCCATAATGGAAAAACAAGGAGCTACTCTGTAAATCACAATATGCTTCTAACTATTTTATTATGAATGGCTCATGGCATTCTCCCTATGAGAGTTAAATGTTCCCTTTATTGTTGTTGTTATTATCTAATATGCTAAATAATTTTATTTATGTGTTATTATCCCTATCAAAATTCAAACTCCATGAAGGCAAGGAACTTTTTTCTCCTGCTCTTTCACCTAAATCCTTCCAACCTGTAGAACAATCTCTAGCAGACACTCAAAAAAAAAAAAATTTGTTAAATGAATGAATAAAAGAATGAATGAGCTTCAAAGGGTTCTATCACTAAGCATCATCTGAGACAATCTTTGTGAAAGCACTTTGCAAACTGTGACCCCTTCTATGATTGTAGAGTATTATCACCATGTACTGAGCACTCCATACCCATTATCTCCTCTACTCTCCAATTCACAAAACACACGTAGGTTCAAACTGATTATGCAACTCACCCAGTATCACACAATATAAATGGTAATATTAAGACTCCAAAAAAACAATTTGATTCCAAATGCAAGGATCTTAACCCTACATCTGTCTTTTTTAGGTTGCTCTCTTCCTTGTGACATGCTGACTGACTCCAAGTATGTAAAACAAAATATACTAAAACACTATTAAATTGTATGTACCGTTGGTATTTGAGATGATGACTAACAGCACTGTCTTTGAATCAGACAGATCTGGGTTTGCATCTAGTTTCTGCTACTTTGTTGGGGTATGGCCTTCAACAATTTAGCCAATTTTGCCAAGCCTCAGTTTCACCTTCTGTAAAACAGGATAATAATAGTGCTTCTGTAATTGTAAGGAATAAATTACATATTTCAAATGGAGCACTTAACTCATACTTGACTCTTAGTAAATACCCAGTAAATTTTATTTTCACCTTTGATGATGAAGAAATATTCACCTGCATATGATATTAGAACTATCATTTGAACATAGGGTGACAAAAAAAGTGGAAAGTAAGGAAGCAAGATCAGCAGACTTTCTCTGCATTTCTATTTTCCTCTGAACCGTGAACTGATTTCACAGAAGCAAATACTAACAAAGGCACACCTTTCTTTCTCTCCCCAACACAGGATTGGGCTCCTTAAAACACCTTGCTACCCTTTGGTAAAGGAACAAGTAGGAATGTCAACTGCTAAAAAGTGGAAGAAATAACATTTTTTTAAAAATATCTGTTATCTTAAAGCTGTTAGAATGGTAATAGTCTTTATAGTTTCCAGAAACCTTATAAAATTTTTTGTTGTAGAAGAACACATATCTAGATGGTTACTTGTTAAATAAAGTCACACAGTTACTGAAGTGAATCAGTGTAGGAGCACCAGGGACAATGTTTCAGATGAATTAGCCCCTGCTGGTGGGAATCATTTTTGTCGGGAAAGAGAGAGTGATAGCAGCCAGATACAGGTCTCAGGAGACTACAGTCTTCTGTTTAAGTGCAACAGCAAACTGCATAATCCTGGCTATTCCCTTCTAGTTGTAAATCTAAATTAGCATGCCCTTGCTCATAAAGGGGAGGCTGGGAGGGAAAAGGAGAGAGAGGTTTTTTCTTTGGTTTAATAAACACGTTTAAACAAGAGATTCTTATTTCCTGGTTTATCAGGTATTGATCTTTTCCAGGTACAGGAATTTACTTAACATGTTTTTTCAGAAAATTCCTCTTTGAATGTTAACTAATATACTTAAAGGGTTAGGTCTAAAAGAGAAAATTAATTTCAATATTTATTATGGTGTTCTAGTATTACCTAGAAAAAATGTGCTGGTTCACAAGCACATTAAACTTTCTCACCTCACCAGACAAATTTCACCAGTTCTATTCCAATTGTTCACCTTTCCTTAGAAATCCCAGACAGAGAGGTAGCAGTAGGGGCCATTAAAACCAATTAACACTTCTCTTTCATTTGGGGACAAATAAGAGAGAAAAAGAGGAGCAGTTCAAGCTAACGCTTTAATGAATGCATACATTTATAAGTGATTTCAAAGTAAGGGAAAACATTTACTTGTGACAAACTGCACATGTGTAAAATATTTAATGCCCAAATGAAGGCAATTAAGTGTAGTTTCTTCTCAAATGTGCACAAAATGCATAAGAATCCACCAAATATACTATCTTTTAATATTAAGAAATATAGGGTTAAGAATCTCTTTAAAGTATCTGAATCCCTTGCTCTACTTGTAGCCAGTCTATAGCAGATAACAGAGTAACCAATTTGTTTTTTATTTTTATTTTATTTATTTTATTTATTTATTTTTGAGACAGAGAGAGACAGAGCATGAACAGGGGAGGGGCAGAGAGAGAGGGAGACACAGAATCGGAAGCAGGCTCCAGGCTCTGAGCCATCAGCCCAGAGCCCAAAGCGGGCTCGAACTCACAGACCACGAGATGGTGACCTGAGCTGAAGTCGGACGCTTAACCGACTGAGCCACCCAGGCGCCCCACCAATTTGTTCTTTAAAAATCTTTCTGGGACAAGAAATTATATATTTCAGACTCTCTTCTAAAACTTAATGTCCACACTGAAGTGTTTTCATATAGATGTTAAACGTAGACATTATTTAATGTAGACATTAAAGTGTTACACAATGACCTTCTAGAAAGCTCCCAGTAAATACTATTCTTTGTGCAAAATACTGTAGAGGTGACAAGATATCAGCATATTCAATGTCATTCTTCCATATAAGGTAATAGTTAAGAGCACAGAATTTTGGAGTTGTGCCAACCCAGGTTCAAGCCACACTGGTTCTACCGCTTACTAGTAAGGTAACTCAGGGAAAATTACTTAATTTCTCTAAACTTGCCTTTCTTAACTCTATAGAAGTGGCAAATGAATTTAAACTATGTGTGCTTCACGGCACCTGGGTGGCTCAGTCGGTTAAGTGTCCGACCTCAGCTTAGGCCATGATCTCACTGTTCATGGGTTCGAGCTCCACGTTGGGCTCTGTGCTAACAGCTCAGAGCCTAGAGCCTGCTTCGGATTCTGTGTCTCCCTCTCTCTCTGTCCTTTTCCCACTTGTACTGTCTCTGTCTCTCAAAAAATGAATAAATGTTAAAAAAAAAAATTGAAGTATATGTGCTTAGTATAGTAGTCCCTGATACATTAGTAAGTACATAGCATTTAATAGCTAAGTAGTTAGCCAAGGACTAATTGTTCAAATTCTGAAATTCTATTTCTTAGATCCAAAGCCACGCTTTTCCACTTGTTCCTTGTTTGGCATTGGAAAAATCATTTCACCTCCCTCTACTAATACTAGTAAATACACAAAAAATATTAGAAGAGGGTTTTGTACATGATAAATGTTTAATAAATAATTTTAAAATTACTTCAACAAAGTCACATAGAAGCTGAAATTTAAAGAGCATATCAGAGCAATTTTCTCTTCTGGTATTTGAATGGACTTGCATTAGAAATAAATGAACACTATTAACCCACATCCAGAAATCTTTCCTACATACCAATAGGCAATTACACATAGTACACACTCCCTAGTTTCAGGTTTCCTAGACTTGTCTGATGATACAAATCACCCAGAGACTATGACTGAGCAGGTCTGGGGTGGGGCCTTGGAATCTGTATAAAAAGCTTCCCAGGTAAGTGCTACATTGGGCAGGCTCAAAACCCTGCGTTAGTTAAAGCTGCACCCAAATGCAGAACCTGGGAAAAATAGCATGCAGTCACACCCAGTGAGCAGACATATTACAAGTACTATGTAATAGAAATGGGTATTTTAAAATGACTTTTTATTAAGCAATTTTGTTGAATATTTATCAGTTCCAAATATTCATTAAGCATGTATTACAATTCACAAAACAGTACATGAAAACTCATGAGAAAACTACTACTTAAAAATTAATGGCATCTGGGAAGTGAGAGTGGCAAACAGAAAGGAAGAAAATATATTTGACAAAGATACACATAAATTACGTGTTACCATTTGTCCCTAGGAGTTCAAAAAGTACTGGGTCAAGGGTCTTATTAGTCAAGAGGTCTGGTTCTTCAAGAAGTCTGTTAAAGTTATTTATGGCATTGCTGCCATTACTAATGAGCTAAAAATGCTAATGACTGAAGAACATTCAAATAACAAATTCACTGCAAAAATAATTTATTTTTTTAAACGTTTATTTATTATTAAGAGACAGAGAGAGACAGAGCATGAGCATGGGAGGGGTAGAGAAAGAAGACACAGAATCCGAAGCAGGCTCCAGGCTCCCAGCTGTCAGCACAGAGCCCGACGTGGGGCTCAAACTCACAAACTGCAAGATCATGACCTGAGCCGAAGTCGGACGCTTAACCGACTGGGCCACCCAGGCGCCCCACTGCAAAAATAATTTAAAGGGTATAACCAGTTTCTCCTTGACTCTTCTGAATATTAGTCTTTAGAAAGTATAGTTGATCTCTCATTAGTAAAAATTAGCACAAACTTGGATCTGCATTTTTTCAAGAAAATAAAAACAAAGCTTCCATTTTCCTAAGTTTCCACACCCACCCCACATATATGCGATGTACGTGCCCAAACTATGAACAACTTCTACAATTGAGGGATCTAGAATCTACATCCTAGTAGAAATACAAGCATAAACAATTTTGTAAGGAAACTCAAGTGCAAGGATGCCAAAAATAGGACCAATGATATTCTACTGCATGAAGAACATTTATATACTACAGCAAATGTGTATATGTATCAGTATAATAAGTCATTAATTACATTAGGCATGTACATTTTGTGGTCAAGAATTATTGCTGTTTGAGACCCAATGTAGTAAGTGGAGATGTAAAACAGTGAAATCATTAGAGAGTTCTCTGTAATCTCCTCATTACAGAATTGCTAAATACTGCATGAATTTGGAATAAAATGAATTTAAATGCAGTCATTATAGCTATTCAAATATTACTGACCCATAGAAACATTAGTTAAAATAAAGCATCTACTAGGTATTATTTAAAATAGGATCCATGGAAGCAGGCACAACACTTCAGGCTTTTAAGTTATGCACTGCCTCAAGACTTAGGAAAATAAAGGACCATTTAGAACTCCTAACTAGTCCTGAGTGGTCATGACTGAGTGGTGAGATGATAGGTAGATTTTTTTTTCCTTTTAATTTTTTGGTTTTCCAAAATTCCTAATTAAAAAAAAAAGTACTGTATTCTTTTTATGACTAGGGAAATTAATTATTTCACTCAAAGATATTATCTGAGGGATCAAATTTATTAGTAAGACCATTTAAAAACTCCAAAGAAGTTGTATCACGGTCTCCCTCAAAGAAAATCTGTCATAGGTCTTCTTCATGTTATCCAATAAAAAATAACACAAGAAAAAATAATAATACAAGGGCTGAAATTCCATGTGCTACTTCCAAATGTAGGCCTTCAAAAGGATTGTTCACAGTATAATGCTAAGTGATGATAACAGTTTCACTGAGAGTGATAAAAGAACCCTATTCACATGGTGTGTGATCCAAAAACACAGTGGAAAGCTGGTAAATAAAAAAACGCTTATCTTCTCTTAGCAAAAGGAGATCCAACTCTTCTACGGATTGTCCTTACAAGTATAGGACCTAACCACTTCTAAGGCTTTCATCACTCATCCCTCAACCTTTCTATCTCAAATATCCTATTCCCTTCACCTTTATTCTTTCCTATTCTCTTTTTAATTTTGGCTTATCTCCACAACCAGTTCCTTTAGGAGGCATTCAAAGGCATTGCTATTCCTAGAAATTTAAAAAGGGACAATTGAAGACAGACCTTGGAATATGTGCAGGAGATCTATGCAGCCTCCTATGCAGACATCATGGGCACTTCCTAGAACTAATCTCCAATTGATTTCTTAAGGGATACTACATTTGTAAAACTGGTTTAGTCATTTTCCCTTGAGACTTCTCCAAATTTTCTTAAGCATCATGCTGGTCTGGTTAAGTCTAAGTTCCCTGACTTAATGCTGTTTTAGAAGGTAATAAGGACCCATAGGACAAGGAATTCACTGAGTCAACAGCCTTACTGACAGGCATCTCTCAAAGTGAGTACCATACAACGATCTGGACAAAGTCAAAAGATGTAAGCCATTTTAATCCAGCGCCTTCAGCTACTTAAGATCCAGATTCCACTGTTCACTGCAAAACTTCAGCTAACATATTCTTCAATGAATCAACACAACAGAACTCAGCAGTACCTCAGCAGTACCTAGTGACAGAGCTCTCTGAGGTTCTCAAACTGAGAACTGTTAGCATTGGGTTTATATAGGGCAGAAACAACTTAGGAGGCAAATAACATAAATGCCATCACCATGTTCCAGTCCAGAAGTTTTTATTACAGCAAGTTTAGCTCTGGGCAAGCTGCCGCAATCAGCACATTGTGATGGCAAATACACTGACTGTATTTTCCTTGTAAGCAGTACATAACACTCGGGCTGTTCCTGAGAAGGATTCATGAAACAGCTCTAATCAACACATTATAGTTGGAACCGCTAGAAGTAACATTCACAGCTTGTATCCCTTAATTGTCAAAACTGTTTGCTTTCCAGATGAACATTGTCAACTTTAACTTTCAGTAAAATCAACCAAAATTGTTCATCAACTGTCATGGCAATCCCTACCCTTCTACCACCAATGACATTCTCTAAGATATAACTCAACTGTTAGAAAAGAAAAACTAGAAATGGATACAAATGACAAAATGATTTACCAAAATGTGTCATCAGAAGCAAAGTTAAGAGAAAATTTTTCCAAGAAATTTCAAAGAGCATTGGTAATGCTTAAAGTTCTTGCCAAGTTGTGGTAATATAAGGCTTAATAAACAGGGTGTCTTCTGAAAGCTAAAAAGTCTTAATTATCTTATCAGATTAATGTTTCGTTGTTTTGTGATCTAACATGTTAAGTTACTAACATCAAATTTCATAGCTTAAAAAAAACTTGACAACTATCTTAGACTATGTCCAAAAGACATCATTTCTCAAATCAATTAAAATAACTGAACAATTACTAACATTTTAAAGAAAAAGTGAACAGATGAAGCCTATACTATCCTCCAGTTTATTTTTAAAAATAAAATAAAAAATAAAGAAATGTAAAAAAAAAAAAAAAGCCAAATGTTTTTATCAAAGCCATAGTGAAGAAAAACTTAAAGGGTAAAGTGCCTGCCTCTCATCTATCCAAGTTATCAGTTGAGAACAAGATTCAAGTGTCTTTCCCATTCCACAAACAAATTCAAGACCATACAACCATAGGTATCTTTGGCTGTTTATTGTTTTGTTTTAATTTGGGTTTGTTTGTTTGCTTGGTTGGTTTTTAGTAGGCTACCTGCCAAATGTGGGGCTTAAACTCACAACCCTGAGATCAAGAGTCACATGCTCTACCAACAGAACTAGCCGGGTCTCCCTTTGGCTCTTGAATCAACTTTAAGAGTTAAAATTTTTTTAAATGTTTATTTATTTAGAGAGGGGGGGTAGGGATAGAGAGAAAGGAATAGAGAGAATCGCAAGCAGGCTCCATGCTCAGCATGCAGCCCAACGCAGGGCTCTATCTCACAACCATGAGATCATGACCTGAGCAAAAACCAAGAGTCAGACACTCAGCCAATTGAGCCACCCACACACAAGACTTCATATTTTATGTCAACTTTATTATATCAATAGGGAGGCCATCTCATTTTCAAATTATGCTAAAATTTTCAAACTCATGGTAGTAAGTCTTCCCTAACTGGTATACTTGTACTTTACTTTCCTCTCTGATTCATAAAATCCCCTTCCCTCCCTCTCAATAGTCAATAGTGTGTGTGTGTGTGTGTGTGTGTGTGTGTGTGTGTGTGTGTGTGTGAAATCCATGGACCCCACTTTGAGTGGGAAAGAATACTTAGATTCTAGCTGCAGTAATCAATATCCAACGTGGGTCCAACTATGGTTTGGTACCAGTTAGCAGCATTTGCTCCTCTAGCTCAAATATCCAGGGAGTAGTGGAACTTTGGCTAACTGACACTACTGAGGGAGTTGCTACAATTCAAAGGCCTATTTAATTGACCTTTATTTTGTCAACCCAATCTAAGGAGATTGTGAGGAGAGAATATTAGGGACATGTTCATTCTCAGCTTCTCTATTCTTTAAGACCTAGTTGCCTGCTGTTTTGCTCCCCTCCATAACTTTTCCTCTCCCCTAGAAAATCAGAATTTTAGTTTATCCCTGCTTGAGAATGAGGTGCTGGCTTGAAGACACTTCAAATATCAACTGCCAACTGCCTTATGTCAAAATTTGTGTTATTGGGAGGTACACTCCTATGTCATGTATATTTGATTATGATTTCAGTAAAGAAATTAACATTTTTGGTTCTATCCTCCAGGACAAGATTAGAGAACCACAGACTGCATAAAATATTATTAGTGGACTGTACAACAAAATCCAAAAGTAGATCAGCAATGTTCCAGAGAAGTGTCGAATAGCACATCACAGGACTCAGTCCTCAAGCTAAAATTTTTCAAACTTTTCATCAATAACTCAAATTCCTACTAAGAATTGTATATTAAAGGTAGAAATAAGATGTTAAATGACAGAAGTAGATTTTAAATGCATGCATTCATACACACAAAAATTTTACTAAGTGATTACTGTGTGCTAGATGGCAAACCCTGGGAAATATACAAATAAGAAACATAGTGTGTCCTCAAGAAGTTCACGACCTTGTAAAGGAGACAGGGAAATAAATAATTACGTTCCCAGGTGAAAATTCTACAATAGAAAAATGAATACATGACAAAGAAAAACAGAAGTATTACCTGGCTCTCACTGGGAGAGTTCAGGAAAATTTGGGATGTGAAGGTGAAGATATCATATGAGCCACTGTACACATAGATCTGACATTTGGGACAGGTATATGCCCTGAGATGAAAATTTAAGAGAATGTATTACAGGTAGTCACTGAAGCCAGGGTATAAATGAGATGAGTGTAGAAGATTATACAGGAAAAAAAAAAATAGTTAAAAGCCATGAATGGAATATTGGGGAATAGCAACCATGAAAACCTAGGCAGAGAAAGAGATATACCCAAGGAGATAAAAAATGGGGTGACTCCACCAATTTCCTGCATTCTTGGGATTCTGTTCTAGGCCCTCTTTTCTACATATGCCTTCTCTCTGGGTTTGATCCATTCTTTTGGTTCCAATCATTGATAATATGTAATTGTTTTCTGTTATTTGAGAGGCAAGGTTATATTCTAATAGTGAAGAAGCAATGGTTAGAAAGGAGATAGAGAAAAATGGTGGAATTTGGGATTAGCCACACTAGGGAATTGCATACAACTCTTTGTTAAATAGTATGAGAGGTCCTAATGCAGATGTGGAATATGGCAGTGGGGAAAAAAAAACATAAAACATAAAGCAACAACAACAAAAAAACAAAACAAACAAAAAACCTAAGAAACCTAAGAGAAGTAACTCCACTGATTCCACAAATGTAGTTTCTTGGGGTTCTGTTCTATTTCCTCTTTTCTTGATATATACTGTTCGAAAGCAGTTTCATCCATTCTTTTGGTTCCAATTACCATTAATAATGTGATGTAATATGTGTATGGTACTGTGTATATGAAGACCCCATGAAGCCTGCATTCATGAGAAAAGGGTAGACAATGAATGATAAAATAGATTACAGTAATTGATCTAGTAAGTGATACCTGCAGTAAAGAAAAATAAGGTAGAGAAAGGAAACAGAAAGTTAAATAGGACTATAAATTAGATAGAATGGACAGAAAATCCTCATCAAGGAGGTGATAATTTGAGCATAAAACAAACTGAGAAAGCAAAGCATGTGTCTATATACGGTGGTGACTTTAAACCTCACTGCACAATTGCATCACTTGGGAATCTTTTTAAAACAAAAATAATTCCTAGGTCCCACCCCTCAAATTTCCTGAATTAATTGGTATGGGTATGGACTTGGCATCAAAAGTTTTTGAAACTCCCCATTGATTCTAATGTGTAGTCAAGACTGAAAATTACTGATGCAATGGGAGAGCAAAGGGCCAGAGGGAGGAGCATGGCATGCTTGAAGTCTAAGAGAAAAATATAGGGCAGCTAATAAGATCTAAGTAGAAGATTGTAATAATGGTGCTGAAGACTAACAAAAATACTAAATACTAAATCATATTTATACAAAAAACAAAAACAAAAACAATAACAAAAATACAACCCACACAGCTGTGTGATTTTCAACAGCAATGCTCAGCAGCCTAGCGGAAGTTGTGGAAGAGATATAGGCATACCTCATTTTATTCCTCTTTGCTTTACTGCACTTCACAGATTTGTGGGGTTTTTTTGTTTTGTTTTGTTTTTTTTACAAATTAAAGGTTTATGGCAGCCTTGCCTTGAGCAAGGCTATCAGCACCATTTTTCCAGCAGCCTTTGTTCACTTCATGTTTCTGTGTCACATTTTGGTAATGCTTGTAATATTTCAACTTTTTTCATTATTTTTATATTTTTTATGGTGACCTGTGATCAGGGACCTTTGATGTTACTCTTGTAATTATTCAGGGGTTCCATGAACCATACCAATATAAGATGGCAATATAAGTGTGTTCTGACTGCTCCACTGACCAGCCATCCTACTCTACTTTCTCTCTCTCTCTCTCCCTTCAAAACTCCCTATTCCCGGAGACACAACAATATTGAAATTAGGCCAGTTAATAACGCTACAATGGCTTCTGAGTGTTCAAGTGAAAAGAAGAGTCACAAGTGTCTCATCTTAAATAAAAAGCTAAGGAAGGCATGTCAAAAGCCAAGCTAGGCCTCCTTCATCAAACAATTAGCCAAGTTGTGAATACAAATGTAAAAGTTCTTGAAGGAAAGTAAAAGTGTGACTCCAGTGAACACACAAATTAAAAAGTGAAACAGCTTTATTTATGACCTGAAGAAAGTTTTAGTGGTCTGGATAAAAAATCAAATCAGCCACAACATTCTCTTAAGCCAAAGCCTAATCCAGGACAAAGTTCACTCTTTAATTCTACAAAGGCTGAAATAAGTGAGAAAGCTACAGAAGAAAAGTCTGAAGCTAGCAAAGGTTGGTGCACAAGATTTAAGGAAAGAAGCTGTCTCCATAACATAAAAGTGTAAGGAGAAAGAAGTGCTGAGGTAGAAGATGCAGCAAGTTATCCAGAAGATCTAGTTAAATACTTAATGAAGGTGCCTACACTAAACAACAGATTTTCAATGTTGATTAAACAGCCTTTTATTGGAAGAAGATGCCAGGACTTTCATAGCTACAGAGGAGAAGTCAAAGGACAGGGTGACTTGTTAAGGGCTAATGCAGCTGGTGTCTTTACCTTGAAGCCAATGCTCATTTATCATTCTGCAAATCCAAAGCCCTTAAGAATTATGCTCAATCCACTCTGTTCGTGCTCTGTCAATGGAACAACAAAGCATGGATGACAGCGCATATGTTTATAATCTGTTTAAAATACTAATTACTGAGTATTTTAGGCCCATGGTTGAGACCTACAGTTCAGAAAACAGATCCCTTTCAAAGTATTAGCATTCACTGACAATTTACCTTGTCACCCAAGAGCTCTGATGGAGATGTACAATGAAATTATTGTTGTTTTCATGCCCATTTCATGCCCACAACATCCATTCTACAGCCCCTGGATCAAGGAGTAATTTTGACTTTCAAGTCTTATGTTTTAAGAAATATATTTCATAAAGTGACAGCTGCCATATATACTATTCTGATGTATCTGGGCAAAGTAAATTCAAAACCTGCTGTAAAGGTTTGCCATTCTAGCTGCCATTAAGAATATTTGTGGGAGGGGCGCCTGGGTGGCTCAGTCGGTTGAGCTTCCGACTTCAGCTCAGGTCATGATCTCGCGGTCTGTGAGTTTGAGCCCCACATCAGGCTCTGTGCTGACCGCTCAGAGCCTGGAGCCTGTTTCAGATTCTGTGTCTCCCTCTCTCTGACCCTCCCCCGTTCATGCTCTGTCTCTGTCTCAAAAATAAATAAACGTTAAAAAAAATTAAAAAAAAAAAAGAATATTTGTGGGAGATTGGAGAAGATGGCGGCGTAGGAGGACACTGGGCTCACCTGCTAATCACTTAGATTCCACCCACACCTGCCTAAATAACCCAGAAAACTGCTAGAAGTCTAGCAGAATGGATTCTCTGAAGCCAAGCATAGAGGAGAGGCCCACGGAAGAGGGTAGGAAGGGCGGAGAGGCGGTATGCGCTACACGGACTGGTGGGAGGGAGCCGGAGAAGGGCAGCCCGCCAGCAAACCAGAGCCCCTGAGTCTGGCTTGCAAAAGTGGAGGGGCCAGGCAGAGTGTGTTCTGACAGAAAGAGGGACTTAACATCTGGAAGGTTATAAGTTAATAGCTCTGCTCAGACAGCAGGAGGGCTAGAGGACAACGGGAGGTAGATTGTTGAGCCCCGGACTACAGAGCTCAGCTGGGCGGGGAACAAAGGCACTCGCCAGCACCAGCTCCCTCGCCCATCCCCCAGCCAAAATCCCAAAGGGTGCAGTTCCTGTCAGGGAACTTGCTTGCACCGCACAAACACCAACGCTGTGCTTCTATGGATGCATCCCTCCGGTGGGTCTGACTCCCTCCCAGTGCCACAGGGCCCTTCCTGAAGCGGACCACCAAAGGCAAAGCAAGCTGAGACTGCCCGTCCCGCCCCTGTGCACCTTGCGGATCCACCCCGGCTAATATGCCAGATCCCATCAAAGCAGTACGACAAGACTGGCAGTGTGCAAGTAGCCCAGACAGAGCCTACAGCACTCCACAGTGAGTCCTGTCCCTGGGAGAGGGGAAGATAAGGTACACACCAGTCTGACTTTGGCCCCAGTGGTGGGCTGGGGACAGACATCAGGTCAGACTGCAGCCCCAACCACCAATGCAAGTTACTCCACAGAGCACAGAGGAAGAGCCCTGCAGTTCCCCGCCACACCAGGGACTATCCAAAATGACAAAATGGAGGAATTCTCCTCAAAAGAAACTCCAGAAAGTAGCGACAGCTAACGAACTGATCAAAAAACGATTTAAGCAATATAGCAGAAAATGAATTTAAAATAATAGTCATAAAATTAATTGCTGGGCTTGAAAAAAGTATAGAGGACAGCAGAGAATCTATTACTACAGAGATCAAGGGACTAAGAAACAGTCAGAAGGACCTAAAAAAATGCTATAAATGAGCTGCAAAATGAAACGGAGGTGACCACAGCTCGGATTGAAGAGGCAGAGAAGAGAATAGGTAAATTAGAAGATAAAATTATGAAAAAAAAAAAAAAAGAAGCTGAGAAAAAGAAAGATAAAAAAATCCAGGAGTATGAGGGGAGACTCAGAGAACTAAGTGACATAATTAAGCGAAATAATGTACGCATAATTAGGATTCCAGAGGAGGAAGAGAGACGGAAAGGTATTGAAGGTGTACTTGAAGAAATCATAGCTGAGAACTTCCCTGATCTGGGGAAGGAAAAAGGCATTGAAATCCAAGAGGCACAGAGAACTCCCTTCAGACGTAACTTGAATCGATCTTCTGCACAACATATCATAGTGAAACTGGCAAAATACAAGGATAAAGAGAAAATTCTGAAAGCAGCTATGGATAAACGTGCTCTAACATATAAAGGGAGACCAATAAGACTCGTGACCGATCTCTCTACTGAAACTTGGCAGGCCAGAAAGGAATGGCAGGAAATCTTCAATGTGATGAACAGAAAAAATAAGCAGCCAGGAATCCTTTATCCAGCAAATCTATCATTTACAATAGAAGGAGAGATAAAGGTCTTCCCAAACACACAAAAACTGAAGGAATTCGTCACCACTAAACCAGCCCTACAAAAGATCCTAAGGGGGTTCCTGTGAGACAAAGTACCAGAGACATCCATCGCTACAAGCATGAAACCTACAGACATCACAATGACTCTAAACCCATATCTTTCTATAATAACACTGAATGTAAATGGACTAAATGTGCCAACCAAAAGACATAGGGTATCAGAATGGATAAAAAAACAAGACCCATCTATTTGCTGTCTACAAGAGACTCATTTTAGGCCTGAGGACACCTTCAGATTGAAAGTGAGGGGATGGAGAACTATTTATCATGCTACTGGAAGTCAAAAGAAAGCTGGAGTAACCATACTTATATCAGACAAACTAGACTTTAAATTAAAGGCTGTAACAAGAGATGAAGAAGGGCATTATATAATAATCACAGGGTCTATCCATCAGGAAGAGCTAACAATTATAAATGTCTATGTGCCGAATATGGGAGCCCCCAAATATATAAAACAATTAATCACAAACATAAGCAAGCTTATTGATAAGAATGTGGTAATTGCAGGCGACTTTAATACTCCACTTACAACAATGGATAGATCATCTAGACACAGGGTCAATTAAGAAACAAGGGCCTGAATGATACACTGGATCAGATGGACTTGATAGATATATTTAGAACTCTGTATCCCAAAGCAACAGAATATACTTTCTTCTCAAGTGCACATGGAAACTTCTCCAAGATAGATCACATACTGGGTCACAAAACAGCCCTTCATAAGTATACAAGAATTGAGATCATACCATGCATACTTTCTGACCACAATGCTATGAAGCTTGAAATCAACCACAGGAAAAAGTCTGGAAAACCTCCAAAAGCATGGAGGTTAAAGAACACTCTACTAAAGAATGAATGGGTCAAACAGCCAATTAGAGAAGAAATTAAAAAATATATGGAAAGAAACAAAAATGAAAATACAACAATCCAAATGCTTTGGGATGCAGTGAAGGCAGTCCTGAGAGGAAAATACATTGCAATACAGGCCTATCTCAAGAAACAAGAAAACTCCCAAATACAAAATCTAACAGCACACCTAAAGGAAACAGAAGCAGAACAGCAAAGATACCCTAAACCCAGCAGAAGAAAAGAAATAATAAAGATCAGAGCAGAAATAAACAATATAGAATCTAAAAAAATTACAGAGCAGATCAATGAAACCAAGAGTAGGTTTTTGGAAAAAATAAACAAATTGATAAACCTCCAGCCAGGCTTCTCAAAAAGAAAAGGGAGATGACCCAAATAGATAAAATCATGAATGAAAATGGAATTATAACAACCAATCCCTCAGAAACACTAAGCAAAATCCCTAAGCAATTATCAGGGAATACTTTGAAAAATTACATGCCACAAACTGGACAACCTGGAAGAAACGGACAAAATCCTAAGCACCCACACACTTTCAAAGCTCAAACAGGAAGAAATAGAAAGCTTGAACAGACCCATAACCAGTGAAGAAATTGAATAAGTTATCAAAAATCTCCCAACAAATAAGAGTCCAGGACCAGATGGCTTCCCAGGGGAGTTCTATCATACGTTTAAAGCAGAGATAAAACCTATCCTTCTCAAGCTATTCCAAAAAATAGAAAGGGAAGGAAAACCTCCAGACTTATTCTATGAAGCCAGTATTACTTTGATTCCTAAACCAGACAGAGACCCAGCAAAAAAAGAGAACTACAGGCCAATATCCCTGATGAATATGGATGCAAAACTTCTCAATAAGATACTAGCAAATCGAATTCAACAGCATATAAAAAGAATCATTCACCATGATCAAGTGGGATTCATTCCTGGGCTGCAGGGCTGGTTCAACATTCACAAACCAATCAATGTGATACATCACATTAATGAAAGAAAAGATAAGAACCATATGATCCTGTCAATCAATGCAGAAAAAGCATTTCACAAAATTTAGAATCCTTTCTTAATAAAAACCCTCGAGAAAGTCGGGATAGAAGGAACATACTTAAACATCATAGAAGCCATTTATGATAAGCCCACAGCTAATATCATCCTCAATGGGGAAAACTGAGAGCTTTTTCCCTGAGATCAGGAGCACGACAGGGATGTCCACTCTCACCGCTGTTGTTTCACATAGTGTTGGAAGTTCTACCATCAGCAATCAGACAACAAAAGGAAATCAAAGGCATCAAAATTGGCAAAGATGAAGTCAAGCTTTCACTTTTTGCAGATGACATGATATTATACATGGAAAATCCGATAGACTCCACCATAAGTCTGGTAGAACTGATACATGAATTCAGCAAAGTTGCAGGATACAAAATCAATGTACAGAAATCAGTTGCATTCTTATACACTAATAATGAAGCAACAGAAAGACAAATAAAGAAACTGATCTCATGCACAATTGCACCAAGAAGCATAAAATACCTAGGAATAAATCTAACCAAAGATGTAAAAGATCTGTATGCTGAAAACTATAGAAAGCTTACGAAGGAAATTGAAGAAGATACAAAGAAATGGAAAAACATTCCGTGCTCATGGGTGGGAAGAATAAATATTGTTAAAATGTCAATACTACCCAAAACTCTCTACACATTCAATGCAATCCCAATCAAAATTGCACCAGCATTCTTCTCGAAGCTAGAACAAGCAATCCTAAAATTCAAATGGAACCACAAAAGGCCCCAAATAACCAAAGTAATTTTGAAGAAGAAGACCAAAGTAGGAGGCATCACAATCCCAGACTGAACCTCTACTACAAAGCTGTAATCATCAAGACAGCATGGTATTGGCACAAAAACAGACATATACACCAATGGAATACAATAGAAATTCCAGAACTAGACCCACAAACGTATGGCCAACTAATTTTTGACAAAGCAGGAAAGAATATCCAATGGAAAAAAGACAGTCTCTTTAACAAATGGTGCTGGGAGAACTGGACAGCAACATGCAGAAGAATGAAACTAGACCACTTTCTTACACCATTCACAAAAAGAAACTCAAAATGGATAAAGGATCTGAATGTGAGACAGGAAACCATCAAAACCCTAGAGGAGAGGGGCGCCTGGGTGGCGCAGTCGGTTAAGCGTCCGACTTCAGCCAGGTCACGATCTCGCGGTCCGTGAGTTCGAGCCCCGCGTCGGGCTCTGGGCTGATGGCTCGGAGCCTGGAGCCTGTTTCCGATTCTGTGTCTCCCTCTCTCTCTGCCCCTCCCCTGTTCATGCTCTGTCTCTCTCTGTCCCAAATATAAATAAACGTTGAAAAAAAAATTTAAAAAAAAAAAAAAAAAACCCTAGAGGAGAAAGCAGGAAAAGACCTCTCTGACCTCAGCCATAGCAATTTCTTACTTGACACATCCCCAAAGGCAAGGGAATTAAAAGCAAAAATGAACTACTGGGACCTCATCAAGATAAAAAGCTTCTGCACAGCAAAGGAAACAATCAACAAAACTAAAAGGCAACCAACGGAATGGGAAAAGAAATTTGCAAATGACATATTGGACAAAGGGCTAGTATCCAAATCTATAAAGAGCTCACCAAACTCCACACCCGAAAAACAAATAATCCAGTGAAGAAATGGGCAGAAAACATGAATAGACACTTCTCTAAAGAAGACATCCAGATGGCCAGCAGGCACATGAAAAGATGCTCAACGTCGCACCTCATCAGGGAAATACAAATCAAAACCACACTCAGATATCACCTCACGCCAGTCAGAGTGGCCAAAATGAACAAATCAGGAGACTATAGATGTTGGAGAGGATGTGGAGAAATGGGAACCCTCTTGCACTGTTGCTGGGAATGCAAACTGGTGCAGCCACTCTGGAAAACAGTGTGGAGGTTCCTCAGAAAATTAAAAATAGACCTACCCTATGACCCAGCAGTAGTACTGCTAGGAATTTACCCAAGGGATACAGGAGTACTGATGCATAGGGGCACCTGTACCCCAATGTTTATAGCAGCACTCTCAACAATAGCCAAATTATGGAAAAAGCCTAAATGTCCATCAACTGATGAATGGATAAAGAAATTGTGGTTTATATACACAATGGAGTACTAGGTGGCAATGAGAAAGAATGAAATATGGCCCTTTGTAGCAATGTGGATGGAACTGGAAAGTGTTATGCTAAGTAAAATAGCCATACAGAGAAAGATAGATACCATAAGGTTTCACTTTTATGTGGATCCTGAGAAACTTAACAGAAACCCATGGGGGAGGGGAAGGAAAAAAAAAGAGGTTAGAGTGGGAGAGAACTAAAGCATAAGAGACTCTTAAAAACTGAGAACAAACTGAGGGTTGATGTGTGGGTGGCAGGGAGGGGAGGGTGGGTGATAGGTATTGAAGAGGGTTTCTTTTGAGATGAGCACTGGGTGTTGTATGGAAACCAATTTGACAATAAATTTTATGTGTTAAAAAACAATAATATTAAATAAAATAATAAAATAAAATAAAAAAGAATGTTTGTGATTCATAGGAAGAGATCAAAATATTAACACGAACAGGAATTTGTAAGAAGTTGATCACGGGGACTGCAGATGTGAGGGAAAGACCTGAAGTGGACCCTGAATATGTGACTGAATTGCTCAGTCTCCAGATAAAACTTAAAGTGATGAAGGGTGGCTTCTTAGGGATGAGCAAGATAGTAGTTTTGAGTTGGAATCTACTCCTGGTGAAGATGCTATGAAAATTGTTGGAATGACAACAAAGGATTTAGAATATCACATAAACTTAGTTGATAAAATAGTGGTAGAGTTAAGAGGACTGACTCCAATTTTGAAAAAGTTCTTCTGTGGGTAAAATGCTATCAAACAGGATCACATACTACAGAGAAACCATTGTTGAAGGAAGAGTCAATCAATGTGTCAAACTTCATTGTTGTCGTATTTTAATAAATTGCCACAGCCACCCCAACGTTAAGCAACCTGATCAGTCAGCATCCATCAACATCAAGGCAAGACCCTCCACCAGAAAAAGGATTATGACTTGATGAAAGCTCAGATGAAGGTCAGCATTTTTTTTTATCAATAAAGTCTATTTTGATTAAGGTATGTGCATTGTTTCTTAACATAATGTTATTTTACATCAAGAGACTACAGTACAGTGTAAACATAACTTTTCTATGGACTGCAAAGCCAAAAAAATTATTTGACTCACTTTGTTGCAATATTTGCTTTATTGTGGTAATCTAGAACTGAACCCACAGTATCTCTAAGGTATGCCTATAGATAGATGGATTGACCAAGCTCTGGGCGTTTGGACAGTGACTGTAAAGAAAGGATAATGGAGAGGTCTTAAAATAATGAACTGTTGGGTATGAATAAAGTAAGAAGGAAACGAAAGAAAAAGTTAGGGTGAAATGGGAGGGGAAGGCTCATGTGACAGAATGTGCAATGATCTGAACAAACAGATAAACTGAACAAGGTGAGTGGGAGGGAACTCGGCTGACCACAATTTCACTCAGAGCCATAGGCATGCTGTATCTACTAAAAATTTGAATATTAGACTTCTTTAAAAAAGCAGTGACTGGCCTTTATTAGATAATCACTAACTTCCCTATGGTTGTAGAATGGATTCTCACTTGAATGTGGGAAAATATAATCCATGCATCAAAAAGAAAGTGACCCAATCTGCTCTGGGCTGGATAAAACATGTTTGTAACATTATGTTCAGTTCAGAGAAGCCATTTAAGAGGGACTCCAATAAAGAGTCCAAGGATAGGCAGACACAATAAAAAATAATCTGGACATCATTTTTCTTAGGAATAATGATCACTTTTTAACTACATTTTTTACATTTTTAAATACATTTTTTAAAGTATGATCACATGAAAGTTCACATTCATAAGTAGTAATAGGATGTTAAAAATCTCAGGCATAATGAAGGAATTCCCATTTCTTTATCTTAGAAGTAAAGTGGTGCAGAATAATGAAGAGACTCAAAACATGGTCATTCTGGTCAATGATACAAGACTGGTGTTACAAAGCTAAAAGGTCACAGTATTTCAAGGGGCATTAGTATAGATGTTGAATTCATACAAAAGAATCATAGAAGGCACCATGACATAGCTGGCCCTTATCCTTCATTAGAAGAGCCCCAGTGCATTTTATGAATAAGCCCCTGTATGACTCTAATGGGAAATTCTGTTCTGCTGAATATGCCTTGAAACACATTGGAAGTTGTGGAATGGAGGAAGTAAAAAGGGGTCTCAGGAAGGCTTGACTGATTAAAAAAATGTATCTGGAACTGCACTGAACTGGAAGTGTATAAACTTTAAAAAAGAAACAAATTTAATGCATAGTTAGTACCAGTTCTACAGGAAACAGGAGTCAGCTGAAAGGGTCCCCAAATAGTGGAATCAGGAAGAGGGAATTTCAGTGAATTAAAGTACACGGAGGATGTCTATCCTGTTTACTACCTGTCTCATCAATGAATGAAAACCAAGTAGAGACAAAAGGAGCTGAAGTTGCTATGAAATCTTATACCTTAAAGATGACTTTTTCTCTTGGGGCACCTGGGTGGCTCAGTCAGTTAAGTGTATGGCTCTTGGTTTCAGCTTAGCTCATGATCTCATGGTTCAAGCTCCATGTTGGGCTCCAAGGTGACAGTGTGGAGTCTGCTTGGGACTCTCTCTCCCCCTCTTTCTCTGCCCCTCCCCTGCTTGTGCTTTCTCCCCCAAAATAAATAAAACATTTAAAAAAAATTACTTTTTTTCCTCTTCTGGATATTGATCACCACTGTGGCTTTCCAGAATGGATAAGAGGGATGAGACTATGGTGGATGTTGACCATTCCACCTCAGGAAAGCAAGCTCTCTGGAATATGGTGGAAGCCCACAAGATCCCTCTGTAGTCAGAGTCAGGCAGAGGAAAGATCCACTGATCCCATCTGCCCATGCTTGTTTCCTGAGGCCTTGGACATTTCCAATGAGAAATGGCTGGTGGGATACGATTTGAGGTGGTCATAAAAATGGATAGGTTTTATTGCAAAAACGTCCCATAGCTAAACTGAGGTATTCTAAATCAAGAAAATTAAAAAGATAAGTTGTCTGTGAAATTCAATTCACTCTCAACATGTTCTGGGCCGTTACCATAAATAAAAGACAAGTGGCCCCATCTCTTCACTGACATTTCAGAGGAAGGGACTTTTGGAATCAGTTAGGTTACTTACCACCTCCTTTACTGAATATTTAGCAATATTTCAGTGAACACAGAAAAAAATAAATACTTTTCACCAACTTTAAGATGATCTCCAGGTCTAAATTCTAACATATGTATGGGGAATAATTTTAAAAAGGCATAGCTCACACAGACACATGCACGCACGCACGCACGCACGCACACACACACATACACACACACACACAGTGGTCCAAGAGGAAGATAATACAACTCCAATATAAATCTTCAGGAGAATAAAAACACCCCATTTTTTAAAGAGAAGGAGAAATCAGCAGAAACAAAGGTCATTTTTGAGCAAGGATTGACAGGGGACCAACACAACTGGTCACCATTCATTTCATACTGTTGTTGCTTTAGGGAAATCCAAAATAACACTTTTTGGTACTTGAGCTTTACTCACTCAGGGGTTTGCATAAATGAAAGGAGCTCACAAATGCTTGACAATTCTTAGAAACCTACACTATGAAGTTTATTGCCTTACAGACTATAAGGCAACCAAACTACAAATGCCTTTCTGTCTGCAGACAGTTCATCCTGAAATAAATAAAAAAATTCAATCTGCCATGACACTTTCATTTTCTTCTTAATATACAGCATATTCACATCCAAATCATTATTCAACTTAAGAAAGATGCAGCATGATACAGTGGTTAATATGTAAGCTCTAAAACTAGCCCTCCTGAGTTCAAATTCTAAATCTACCATTTATTAATTGTGATCTTATGCAGAAGGTTAGGTAACTTCTTTGTGCCTCCATTTCCTTTTCTGTAAATAAAGAGAATGAGAGTACATAATTCATAGGACTGTAGTTGAGATTAAATGAGTTAATATGTAAAAAGCTCTTGCAACAGTACCCAAAATATATTAAGTGGTCAATAATCTTAGCTATTAAGAAAACTGCTAAAGCTTTTCCTTATAATCATCTCATTTTTTTAAAGGCAAAATTAAACATCCTAACAATGGATACATTTTTAAAACAAAAGTCTGGTACAACATGGTGGCTCACTTCAAATCTTCACTACTTTTTCTGCTTGCATGAAAATTCCCATCTCGAAATAAGTTTCTAGGGAAGCCAGGATGTTTCTAGGGAACCCAACCTAAGACATGTAAGACAGTAAGTAAGGAGAAAATGAATACAATAATGCTTAGGCAAGCATTAAAAACACACCCTCAAAATTTGAGAAAGAGTTAATGGTATCTGCTATATCTGCAGAAACAATGCAGTACTTATGTGTGGAAAGTTGACAGGATGTGGACGGATATAAAGGTATAAGCCACAACTCAGCTATGCTGCTACATTCTGCCCTTCAAGATTTTCAGTAGGTTGATTCTACTTACATGATTCTTAGTTTTCCTTCTTTTATTATAATTCTTATAATGTAAATCATGATTCTCATTCACCACATATCTGGCACTTGACAAAAGGAAATGGAATGCCCTTCTCCATTTGAAAGCCACACATTTTTTTCCAAAATGTATATTTAATGGCCATTCCATTGCAATTAAGCAGAATCACATTTCAAAAATGTGTGTATAAAATTTTAAAATATATATAATTTTTAAATGTATACATTTTAAGGTGCACTTTCAAGTTTTATTTGAAAATAAAAACCTAGAGGCTTTTGTTCACACTGTATCCTCTGCCTAGGGAACATCCTTTATATCAAAATGTCCATATTATACCCACACTTTATTTTTTCCTAATTTTTTAATGTGTATTTATGTTTAAGAGAGAGACAGAGTGCAGGCAGGGGAGGAACAGAGAGAGACAGGGAAGGACACACAGAATCTGAAACAGGCTACAGGCTCCGAGCTGTCAGCACAGAGCCCGACATGGGGCTCGAACCCACGAGCTGTGAGATCATGACCTGAGCTGAAGTCGGACACTTAACTGCCGGAGCCACTCAGGTGCCCCTATTTTAAATCCAAATTTCAAGCTCTAAATGCTCCATAAAAGATTCCCAAATTCCCATGGCTAAAAGTAATTGTTCCCTCCTCTGGCACTTTTTCCATACATTATATTTCTTAGTATTTAATAAAGTTCATCTCTACAAAAATTCCTTAGGGCTGGACAGATGTTCTAAATTATAGCATTCCTTGCTTCCAGCATTATCCAATGTATGCCAAAGGAAGGAAGGAAGGAAGGAAGGAAGGAAGGAAGATTATTTCTCTGGACTCTCACTTGTTCCCTTTTTCAAGCTTGTACAAATAGATAACACAAAAAATGTTAAGAAGAATTAAGAGAATATTAACTCATATACAAATACATGATTTTAAAGAATATAATGAATATACCAATCATCTATGAATATGGCCTTTGGTTTTTAAAGTTCTTCAGTCACAAAGCATGTTCCGAAGTTAATCTTCAAACAGCTGTAACAATAACAAGGCACATATTCTGCTTCAAAAACTCCTAAATGCCAGATCTTAGAAAGAATTATCCGAAGAGTTTGTTAATACAGCTACCCTGTATTAACTCCTGAGAGAATACTCACTCCTGAGATTCTTTGTCCCAACAGATCTGAGGAGTTCTCTCAGGGACAAGTATAGGGACAGTTTCTGTTCCATGCCACGAATTCTCAAGGCAGCCCTAATTGTCTGTCTTCTCCTGGTTAGTTTAAGGCCCAGATAGGTCACATCTCCCTTTTAGGAAACATCTTTGACCATTCCAAATGCCTTCTCTTTTTATGCATATACAATTGTGGCAGTAACTCCCCTTCTAAAAATAGATTAAGTATGTGATTAGCACTTTTTTATTCACTGTTTCACTTATTTAACATTTCACCCCCTAATTTAGCTGTAAGTTCCTACTGGGGAAAGACTAATGAATCCTTACTTCCATTCTGTATCTAGAGGGCTGGGCAATTTTATCTACTTTGGATTTAATAAATTATGCTTTGTGTAGGCCAAAAATAATGTAAAATCTTATGATCACTGAAATAAAAAATACGAAAAGTATTGAATAGGGTATTTTTTTTAAACAAACATCTTATCAACATGAGGTTAAAAAGAAGAAGTTAAAGGAAGACTGAAGAGCAGAAGATTTGCTGAGAGAGAAAGCATCTGTTTGAAATATAAGAGGCCACATCTTTTTTACTGTTCAACTTACTAAAGCGAGCAATAGTCACTTCGGTCATTTTTAAAAGTGCAATAGTAAATTCAATACCATTCTGCCCCAAAATAAAGACTGTAGGGGTGGAAACTGATACACAATTTCAGAAGGATAAATCACTTTAGTTTTCTAGTATCCTGTGACATCTGCATCAATCTATAAGCACAGAGATATCAATTCTTGCCACTCACATGAGTGAGATCTATACTGAATGGGAATCCCCCAATTCAACCTGAGTCAGTCACAACTAATCCTGTTGCAATCAGGGAGACAGAGCAATTCTCCTAGAACCCTCCTTTCTATGCTATTACTAACCTCAAGACTTGTATGGAAGTTTCCTCTGGACCATTCCCTAAAATCGGCTATTAAAATGAAGTAGTTTGTTTATATGCCCCATGAGCCATCTCTCTCAACCAATAGGCTCAAGAATTAGGTAGGTCTGTTTCTTAAGATAGGATCAGAGGCTAGAATGGAAAATATGGTTAGTCAGAACTATTGCTACATACAGGTAACATGCCATCATTTCTCAGTAAAAGTTTTGACATTCACTCTGATTAGACTGGCACATGTATTTCCACACCTGTGAGCTGAAGACAGAATGTTTTCATTGGCTTGACTTGAATCTAGGGGTCATTTCAAGTTCCTTGGGGAAAAATAAATAGACCACAAAATGGATCTAAAGGGCTGTTGGAAACAGAAAAGGGGAGAATAGGTGTAAGAAAAGAATATCAATTAAGAATAGGTTGAGCTGAGGGGGCATCTGGGTGGCTCAGTAGGTTAAGCGTCTGACTCTTGGTTTCAGCTCTGGTCATGATCTCATGGTTCATAAGTTCAAGCCCTGCATCGGGCTCTGTATCGGGCTTAGGATTCTCTCTCTCCCTCTTTCTCTGCCCCTCCCATGTTCAAGCTCGCTCTCTCTCTCTCTTTCAAAATAAATGAATAAACATTAAAAAAATTTTTTTAAAAAGAACAGGTCGAGCTGCAACCAAAATAACAACTAAAAATAACAATAGCTTGAAAAAATAAAATATTTTTCTTTCACATTAAAGAAGTTAGGATTAAATAATCTTCAAAGGCTGATAGGGTGACTTCACAAAATCCTCCAGGTTCCAGATTCATTTATGTTGCTGCTCTGTCATACCTAGTCACAAAGGCATATCTAACTATAAGGGAATTTAGAGAATGAAATCTTTATTCCAGGTGACCAATATATCCATTTAATAATGAGGTGTTTTCTATTTATTGGTGGGGGGGAAGAAAGGCTGGACATTGGGGTACATATAGCAATCTCTGGCATGGTGTATGGATTCATAAGGTGACTCCCATGATTCCTACCACTTTACGTTCATACCCTTGTGTAATGCCTTCCTCTTGAGTATGGGCAAAACCTGTGACTTGTTTCTAAGCAACAGAATATGGAAAAGATAGGCTGTAGATGATTAGGGTACATGACTTTGTTACATAAGATTTAGCATTGGTCTTGCAGGAGTTTTTCTCTCTTCCAGATGCTACCCACATGAGGAAGTGGCCATGTTGGGAAACTCCATGTGGCAAGGAACTGAGGGTAGCATCTGGGAGTTGAGCGTAGTTTCTGGACAACATCCAGAAAAAAATAAAGCTCTCAGACCAGCAACCACAAGAACAAGGAAGGAGAGCCTTTCCTAGATGCGCCTGTATGTTAAGAATCTAGTCCTAACTGAAACCTTGATCACAGCTTTATGAGACTTTAATCTGAAGACTCAGCTAAGCTGTATCCAGACTCCTGATGCACAGAAACTTAAGACATTAAATGTGTGTTGTATTAAACCACTAAGTTTGTGATGATTTGTTATGCAATAGAAAAATAATACATTGACACTGAAGACAACCAACAGATGCTCATAATACTGCATAAAGGGCCTAACTCATTCCCTAATTTATAATATTCATTCAATAAATGTTAGCTGCAATAATCATCACCGTCATCATTGTTATAACCATCATCATTTCCTAAATCTAGATTCCTCCAATATCATCACCACCTTGCAGCTTAGCAAGAAGTAAAATCCCAACAGGGCAAACAGTTCTATTCATATTACTTCTAGACTTTTTGGAAGCAACCGACTTTAAAATCTAATTGGAGCTGAATTTCCATTACCACTGCACTGGTGATTCTCGTATATCCATCTGCCACTCCGTTCCAAGAACTTGCCTCTCAAGGATACAACAATCTTTTGGTCATGCCTCATTGGGGAAGAATTGAAAAGAATAAGATAGGACACAGTACTCTAGGGGTTCAGTTAAGAATTGCAGGCAAGTCTACAGAAAACAGATCCATCACTCTGTGGAGTCAGGCTGAGGGGAAAAGAAACAATTAGCTAGAGGTTAAGTAGCAAAACAGCTGCTAGAAGCCTTAGGTAAAAAATGTCACGGAGTAGGAGTAAAATATTGGAAGAATAATGTGGGAGGGAAAGTTATCAATTGCTCTGAAACCTGAATTTATGCATTTTAATATTATCTAGCAGAATCATTTGAGCATCTGCTTAATATCCTGGTATGTGACAAGAATACCAGGAGGAATTTTAAAAATTAAAAAAGAGTAAAAAAATAAAGCACCTTTCAGAACATCTTGAGATAAAGACTTTATAAGACCATACAAAACCTGAGCTATTTGAGACATCAATGTATTAAAGCAAATTAACATCCCCTAAATCAAGCAAAGATTTCAAAGCTAAGCCATTACATATAATGGAGTGAGACAGAAAAATGAAATCTATTCTATGAAGTATATAAAACAAATAGAAATTGCTGTTATGAGACACCATAAAATAGTCAATAATTCAAAAGATGATTAAAAATAAACAACATATTAGTAATAAAAACCCGGCATGGGGAACATTCTAATAATGGAATTTGGTTTTTTGGCTTATAGCCACTCAAGAATCTTACAGGGAATATGAGGAGAATAGCTATTATACCAAACTACTGTAGTTTTTGCTTATGTTTATTTTTATAGTAAAAAAATCATGTAAAAAGCACATTTTATAAGTAATAAAAAGCACCTGCAAATAAAGAAAAACTAAAAGACAGAGATGCTAAAAATAGAAAAGATTTATCCCAGAAGTATGTGACACTAATTAATAGAATATATCAGAATAATTACAGAAAATTTTAACTACTATAATATTGACAGTAATTTTTAAATTCTTAGAATCAATTAGGGTTTTTTCCCCCATGTGGTTCATAGTCTTGTTCTACAAACATAATATATTAACCCTCAAAATGCTAGTGAATGTACATGGAAAATATTTTAATATTGTTTCTGCATATAAAATTCCATTTCTACAGAACTGTTTTCCACATTTTTTGCTACATAATCTGCCCTTATTTCTGACACCAGTGACAGGATACAAAGAAGATCACAAAGTTCCCTCCCATTTTGGAGTCAGCTTTGTATAAAGATACATAATTATCAAGCAAGAGGTAGGGACCACTAAACGCCATCAACAAATATCACTGGTCATTGTGGGAGAGGGGTATGAATGTGAGAAAATAATTGTTATCAGTCTCAACAGAAACAATTACCACTTCAGTACACACCCTACCAAGAGTAGGTTAATGTCGCCTATAACCAAAAGGCATGGAATTATACTTCCTATAAAATATGAGATTACAAAGTGAGAGAAAGGAAGAGAGCAAAGTCCTCAAGTTTTGTTTTCCCCCCTTGATTTAGTTCAGTTTTGTTTTATTTTTCACTTTGCACAAAAGAGGTATGCTCATGATCAAATAAAAAATCTTCCAAATGGAGTGAATTATGAGCCAAATGAAGATACTTATTAACTCAAAAGTAAATATTACAAGGTGACTGAATAGAGTTCCTTATATACTTTTTCTCCCTCAGGGGAAATGGTGTGTACACACTACAATAGAGTGAGAAATACACTCTAAAATACAATACAATACAATACAATACAATACAATACAATACAATACAA
>NW_024412427.1:26425444-26444128 GCF_014898765.1 Herpailurus yagouaroundi | reverse complement strand
AATACAATACAATACAATACAATACAATACAATACAATACAATACAATACAGAAATACAATAGAGAAAATGGGCTTCATTGGTTATAACACATTCATTTTAATATGCTTATTTTTGATGACTTCTAGGAACTTACATTTTTCACCATTTTTACAATCAATCCATAAACAAGCATGTCTGATAGCCTATTACACAGAGTTTGTTTTTAAAAAATGCCTTTGAGAGGCACCTGGGTGGCTCAGTCAGTTCAGCATCTGACTTCAGTTCAGGTCATGCTCTCATGGTTCATGAGATCAAGCCCCACGTCAGGCTTGTTTCTGTCAACGCAGAGCCGGCTTCAGATCCTCTGTCTCCCTCTCTCTGCCCCTCCCCCACTCATGTGTGCTCTCTTTCGATCTCTCTCAAAAATAAACATAAAAAAAATCTTAAAATATGATGTTTATTGGATAAGTGAATGAATGAATAGATAAAAGAGTAAATCAAAGAATGATATTGAGACAGGGGACAGACTGACCTTGGGCAGATAGAGAAAAGTGGCTCCTTGTTAACAACAGCAGAGCAGAAAGTATTGGACCATCTCAAACACCCACTTTCTGGAACAAAATGCCTCGGACCTTCTTGTTCAGCAGCTACACAGTAACTCCCCCTCAAAAAGTCCTGCCACTTGTAACCTATATAAGCCCTCCTGCTCAGACACCTTAGAGGCCTCCTTATGGAGCTCCTCCCAGGTAGCAGGAGTCTCTTTGTTTCATTCTCACCCTAATAAAACTGGTGGCTGTGCTACTCTTAACCTTGTTCATGGTTCCATTCTTCAGCTCCGTCAGAACACGATCCGGGTTTTAAAAAAGCAGTTACAAAATGATTAGGGATACTGCTCAGTGTATGCTATTAACCCTAATGACGCTATGAACGCAAAGAAGGGAGAGATGAATAAAGTTTAATCTGGTTAATAAAGGTAGTTTGTCAGGGCATCCCGGGGACATGAGCTGAGAAGTGAAAACTGGCAAGTGGTCGGTAAAAGATACTGCAGGCCATTGGCATGAGGGAGGGCACTAATGCAGGACAAAATAACACACAAAATCAAAGTGAGGAATCTAGCCTCTTTTCTAGGATGTAGTATTTTCCAAATCCCACCATGAAATTACAAGATTATTCATATACAAGGAAACTAAGGGTCTCCTCACTGAAATGTGAACTCTCCAAAATGATAGGGCCACCAAAACTGATCAGAGAAACCATCTGGCTACCAAAATAGAGCCAAAGGAAATATGCAGTACTCAGGGAATTTAAGAAATGCACTGGGATTGTTACAGATGTTTAGAAAGTATTAAGTAATTTAGATCAATCTGTGAATCATTAGGGCTTTTTCCCTTTAGACTCCATAAGGTAGGATGTGGCAGCTACATCCTAGCTTGGATCTAATCTGAAAATTCATCTTAATGGCACTTTAGTTGCCAGTACAGGTTTGTCTGAAATTATGTCTCATAATTCTACATCTTCCTTTCAAGAATACTTAAAATCCACATTCTTGATTTTCAGATGTGACTAAAATAGCCAGAGGGTTTCTGAAAGACACCCACTATACCATAGTAAGGAAATTTGCTGTTTCACGTGGTAATGGTGACCAATTATGCTTTGGTACTTCAAATACTCAGAGTTGATGGCAATACTCTGGAGAGATTCTGTACACTAGGTTCCAAGTTCTATAATGTCTTTCCAGGAAATATTTTGAAACAAATTTAACATTAAGACTTTTCGGTATGCTGAACTGTGGATCGAGGTTTACCTTCCCTGATACTGTTCTTTTAAGGAAGTGCAGTGCTTTACTTCCCATGATCAGTAACAGCAGGCATATCCAACCTAACATCCCTACTAACAATCTAAGACACTGCCATTTTGCAATGGAGAAAAAGCTTAATTTTCTATACAGCATGAATAAGGCTTTCAGAAAGCAGTTTGAAAGCAGATTTCCAGAAGCAACTTCTAAGGGCAGCTGAATGATGCTTTTAGCATGCTTTGATAACTATCAAAATTCCCAAATTACATAAATGCCTAATAATAAGTAAGCATTTCTAACCTGGGTCTGTGTAAAATACTACCTTTCCTAAAGAAACTACAAGAAAACTTGAAAGGCATTTCATCACTCTAACTTTAGAACCTGTGAAAAGCAATTTGAAAACTGTAGCCAGTTGTAAAAATATATGAATTTTTTGCTTACTCTTTTTTCTGCTTCCACATTAAGAAATACACTTTTTAAACTGTTTTGTGGGCTTAATTTCTTTCGAAGGAGATTATAACTAAATAACTACATGAATTAAACCTTGATGTACCTTCTTCTAACTACTGCTTATAGATAACCCTTGAGAGCAAAACCAAGGCACTCTTACAGAATAAACATTGACAGGAAGTAGAGATACATAATTTGGAAACAGCACACTTATACTAGCACACACCGTTAATATTCTATTTATATTCCACTTTTCACATTGCAATGAAATAAATTGTTCTTAAGTAATTGACTGTAAACAAAATAAAACTGAACAATAATGTCAAATTAAAAAACAGGAGGGATGGGCAGATAATAAAAAGCCATAAGGTGCTCTTGAGACTCCATTTAAAAAATTATATTTTAAATAATTCAAACAAAAGCATCTAATTAAGATGCCATTAATTTGAAAATTAATGTTGAAACAATATAAAAGTTGAAACAATATAACGAACATCTAATCACAGTATATACTAAACTCCCATAAGCCATGGCATTCAAGGTGTCATAAAAGGTCATTTAGTGAAGGATAGATAGATACAAATTATTTGCCACTCTTCCTATCAAGAAGTAGAAGTCTCTTTCTCTTGCCCTGACATCTGGACCTATGTTCAAACTTTGCCCAAGAGAATGTGGGGAAAGTAACACTGTAACTTCTGTGGGTGGGCATCAAGAGATCTATAGCTTCTACTTTCTCCCTATGAACATTTCCTTTTGTAATCCAGACACCATACTGTGAGAAGCCCAAGCTACATCCAGAGGTCATGCAGAGGAATATTGTGGCATTCTGGTTAGCTGGGCATGCAGTCAGCTCTAAGTTTCAGCTTTGTGTGTGAGCCATCTTGAACCTCCCAGGCTAGAGTAACCTTTGGTTAACTGCAACCTAGGCAATATCACTTGGGGATCTGAGATTCTACACAGCAACTAAACTTTAAGAATCAATGTATGTCAAGTATTAATATAAAGTCAGAGAAAACAATCCACAATTATCTGAATAATCTATCATAATTCTCCTTTTTTCAACATATCTGTGTTTCTTACATATTTCTAACAGAACATATTGCAATAGACAGAATACAGAAGCAAGCATAAGACTACAATTAATTCCATCAAGCAATCATCAAACAGATTTGCCAAAAATGTAAAGCAATGCAACTTTTTAATATTTGTTGGAAAATATAGTTATTTCTCATAAAATTATATATGTTGAAATCACACACTCATATATTTGCCACTGTAAAACACAAAATTCAGTGGTTTTTAGTATATTCACAAAACTATACAACCATCACCACTAATTCCAGAATACTTCCATCATCCCCAAAAGACTGTACATCCACTAAGTCACTCCTCATTTCCTCATGTTCTCAGTCCATGGTAACAACTAATCTGCTTTGTATCTCTATTTTTCTATTCTGGATATTTCATATAAATAAAATCATGCACTATGTGGCCTTTTGTGTCCGGTAACTTTCACTCATCATAATATTTTGAAGGTTCATCCATCTGGGAGCGTGTACCTATACTTTTTCCTTTTTATGGCCAGATACCATTGTATGGACATATTGCATTTTTGTTTATCCATTCATCAGATGGCTATTATGAATAATCATGAGGATTTGTGTATAAGCTTTTGTGTGGTATGTTTATAATTTTCCTGGATATTATTATTGACTTATTATTTTCAAATGAATTAACTATTTTAAACATTTCTAAACTATAAAGTATAAAATCTACATAAATTAAAGCTTTGGGGGGCCCTCAATAATTTTTAAAAGTACAAAGCGTCCTGAGACCAATAAGTTGAAAGTCACTGGCATACACATTTTTTCTTCTGTTTCAAAACATTAGGAAAATATATTTTTTTCATATTTCCTCTAGATCATTGATTCAGGAGAACTCTGAGTAACTTTTAGCTTTTATAAGACATATTACCTTCACAGCTTTATTTCTAATTTAAGGAAAAATAATGATCAACCAATAAAGTCATGCAAATGAGGGTAAGTGTGGTGGTATATGGAGGGTTTCTTTTCCCTACAAGATGCTAAAAAAGGTGAAATGCTTTATTACTTTATATAAACTGTTAGAGCTTTCTAAAGATATTTAACTTCAATTCAGATACATAGGCTTTTTAAGCCCATGACCTAACTGGGCTATAGGCCCCTGTGTCAAACCTTGTACCTTTGAAATAACAGTCTTGGCTCTTTCATACTTGGGGGAGAAATATCTTGGCCCAGTCTCCCTCAATGCCTGATACAGTTTTTAACAAAGTTCTGGTAATTGGCATTCCTCTACTCACTGCTTACACAGTATTATTTTTATTAGGCATTTCATAATAATTCTTGAACTAATATTGTATATTCAACATTAGGAAAAGTTTCAAAGTTTTCTATTAAGAAACACATTTTGTACATGTTTTCCCCAAAAGATGTTAAATTCATGAACTTCTATACTATACCTTTCATTTCCTTAAAGGATTACAGTGTGTTGTTATATCCTCACAATATACTCACAATGTACTTCTGAATGTCTTCAAATTTCAAAAGCACATTCATGTAGTGAACCAGGTTCTTAAAGGCTTTAGCTCATGTTTTTCTCTGTCTGATAATTTCAAGTTCCAAATACACATTAGAAAATAGAAAAGTTATCACAGGATATTTAGTTATTCTCTCCTTATAAAAATGACTATTTTCAATACCAAGCATATGTTCCAGGATAATATTTTGTTGTTCTTTATTGAGAACTGAAAGTGAAACTCTCACTAAAAGACTGTTCCATCAAGTGAGATAGAAATTTCCCTAAAGGTCATCCAATTACTCCTGGTTGAATCCCATGTGACACACTAATTTAGAAACGTTTCCTCATTAGTGCTGACATCTTCCAAGTGCTGGAAAGAACTTCATATACTGCATCATTCATTTGAAATGTGGATTTAGAAGGGGAAAAAAAACTTTGCTTTTAAATATTTGGAGGTAATTTTGTATTATACACATGTATTCTATAAGGGACAAGATATGTTTCAATTGAAAGGCAATAGAGCAGCATGAAAAGTCAAATTCTTTGGAGTTCAAATCCTGATTCCATCCCTTATCTACTTAACAGATCACAAGGAAGTTATTGAGCCTCTTGAGATTTAACTTCCCCATCTACAAAAATAGAAGCAGTCTCTTTGCAGACTATCAAAATGCAGGTAAATTATCTGATAAAATATAGAAGATCTGTATGTTGCTATCATTTATTAAAGGTGTCATTAGTATTATCACAATAGTCACCTTAAGACAACATAAGTCTACCATGAAATTCACTGCAATCCCCAGAGTAGAAGAATGGCTATTACTTAACTGCATCAAGAGCAAGCATAAGGGAAATAGAAAGGTATGATTGCCCTGGATGTCAGCTAGTCAAATAAAATACAACATTGTGGTTTTTGGTTTTTTTACTTTGTGTTTTGTTTGTTTTGTTTTTTTCAGCAAGAAGGGGAGGTAGGACAGCCTGTGAGAAGGAAACTATTTTCTGCTTTCATTGTAAGGAATCAGGAGAAGAAATCATTTTTACTGAAATGCCAAAAATTTTATTTTACTTGGTGCCTCATCCTTTAGCACTACCTACCTCTAATACATACCATAGGCTGTATGTAACAGAAATATTTTCCTCAAACATGGTTTTGATGTTCTCCCTTGCCCTGCCCAGAAGTGTACATACATATATACATGCATGCATAAAAGAGGCTATCCCCAAGTACTCAACCTCAACCTAAGAATGGATTCAAAGGTTTTTACTTTGAACTGTTTTTACTTAAATTGCAATCTATTTAAAAACAGTAAGTAACTTTCATTTTAAACTCACTGATTATATTTTCTGATATACCCCAGGGCATATCAGTTATATTTTGTATTCTAAAATCTTATTAAATGTGATAGCAATTTATTTAAAATAGCAGTACTTTGAAGTCCTCATTATTTCCCTGTACTGATGTCTTCTAATAAAATTACTGAGTGACCTAAACACAAATAATATGAAATATATTCCATTTCATTTAAGATTTAGAGATCATATTTATATTATATATACAAATTTATTTACAGTAATACCAATCTCATACTTTTTACAAAACTGGTTAGACTAAGGAAGGAGGGAGAATACTGCTGAAAAGGACTATTGAAACTTATAGAAAATAATATGGAGCTTCTCAAACACTCAAGTAGTGTACTTTCATTTACAGGCTACATAGGCATACCAAGTAATTATCAATTCTTTTAAAGTTAAATTTTGGCAACTATCCACTAGTGGATAACCGATGGCCTTTTCCTCTACAGTGCCCAGTACATTCTACATAGAAAGCCCAAGAAGGCAACAGAGTGGGTTTCCGTTATTTCTCATTGCATTATGAGTTTATATGTATATGCTCATGTGTGTATCTGAATACTTACTTTATTGAAACTTTGCTTCTTAGAAACTGTTGACTTTTAAGCAGTGTTAGTATTGAAAATCAATCTAAAAGCAAATTTAAAAGTTAACAATTTGCTATAAATATCCACTGTCCCTATTATCAGCATTTTCTAAACACTTCCTTACCCTCTAGCTCTGATCGAACACATATACCTCATTTTATATATACCTTATCTCACTCATCTTAGCCTTAAGTCAGAAGCCTTTTCCAAATAATTATTCCCCCCCTCAGTAAAACTAAGCATCAAGATGTTTCTCTCCAGGAGACCAAATTAGTATTTCAACTTTCTTTGCCTGTTTTTTTTTTTCCCCTACCTAATGCTAAATGCTAAAATACTTCTGTAGATTTTATTTCCTCCTCTCAGTGCTGATTTTCTTTCCTCCCATATGGAAGAATTAGAGTGAAAAAAAAATTTGCAGGATGCTAAGATTACCTTCTTCCATATTATATATCTATTTCTCCCCCACACACCCATCACTGATTAGATGATAATAGATTCCCTGCCTATTTCTTTTCTTTCTTATTTTTTAAGAGTACAATACCTGGCACTAAATTGCCAAATAAATACCTGATAAATAGATGAATAAATGGGAGTGAAACAACAGTCTCGACCCATTTCTTTGATGTAAGATCTTCCAGCCCACAATGTTTCATTAGTTAACTTCCAGATTCTCAGTTGACTTATTCAAACACTACTTAGCCTCACAAAACCTTTAAACTATCAGGCAAACTAGTTTTTTAGAAAACATTTTCTAAGCTTATATATCTTAACCTGAATATTTTGAACACATCTACTCAGCAAGTTTTTTCTTGAGCACCTATTCTATTAACTGAGCTGAGCCACCCAGGCACCCCTCATTAGTACAATATATTTCTAAATATACCTCAAATTTACATCTGTTTCTATATCCCCTCAATTCAAAATTATTATTTTAGGTCAACTGTATTTTAAAAGCCTATATTGTAAGGAAGCTTCTTTAGAAAAAACAACAGTAATAGCAACAAAATTTAGACTTCACTGATCATGAGCAGAGTCAAGCAAAGTACTTTGCTCACATTAATGACTTATCAATATTTATTGATTTGATTGGCTTTGGGATTTTCTCCATCTTAAAAGTTTCTTAGGGTAATTCTGGAAAAAGTTTCTAGAAATAAGAAATAAGGGAACTAAAGAAGGCTTCTATTTTGATTTAGTACTTACTAATCAACAACTAAGAATCAACGGGGACGTAAAAAGGAGCCTATATTTGTTGTACACTCTAATATTAGACTCTAATAGGAAGCCAAATGAATCTGCATCAAATTGTTTCTCTGTTTAAAATTAAGTGATGCTTACAGATAAAGATCGATAAATGTCAGAATATATTCAATTGTGTTCACATTTTTAACTTAGAAAAAAGTCTGCCTCTGCAGTGATATTTTATATAGATTGAGGACATGCTTAATAACTGAGCAAATAAAGGTGAAAACAGTATGAAGGAAGTACAAAGGCCTTTGCCATTTTTCATTAGCCACTTATGACAGTATCTAGAGCATAGCCTGCTTGAGATTCTGTCTTTCTCTCTCTCTGTCCTTTCCCTGCTTGTGTAAATTCTCTCTCTCTCTCTGTCTCAAAGTGAATATTTTTTTTTTTTTAAAGAAGGATGTGTGTGCCTTTGTGGTTCAGTCAGTTAAGCATCAGACTTCAACTCAGGTCATGATCTCATAGTTTGTGGGTTCAATCCCCATATCAGGCTCTCTGCTGTCAGCAAAGGGCCCGCTTCTGATCTTCTGTCCCTTTCTCTTTATGCCCCTCCCCTGTTCTCGCTCCCTCTCAAAAATAAACAAACTTTAAAAATATATATAAATTAAAAAAAAAGAATAGGACTTGAAAACAGCATGGGTTTAGGGGTTATCTAGCAAGTGGCTAATATAGATTCTTCTATGTACAAATTCAACACTAGGAAGAAAATGTATATCTATCAAATATCTTTTATATGCCAGGTACTATGCTAAAATCTCATTTAACCTTCGCACCTGTTATCCATGCTTTCTAAATTTTTTTAATGTTTATTTTTGAGAGAGAGAGTGAGAGAGAGAGAGAGTTAGAGGGAGAGAGAGAGAGGGAGAGGGAGAGACAGAGAGAGAGAGAGAGAGAGAGAGAGAAAGAGAGAGAGAGAGAACTTGAGCAGGGGAAGGACAGAGAGGGAGACACAGAATCCAAAGCAGGCTCCAGGCTCTGAGCTGTCAGCACAGAGCCTGACATGGGGCTTGAACTCATAAAGCTTGAGATCATGACTTGAGTTGAAGTCAGATGCTTAACTGACTGAGCCACCCAGGCGCCCCTGTTTTCCAGCTTTCTAAATGCAGAAATAAAAACTAAGAGAGTCTCAATATCTTACAGGCTCACAATCTGTTAAGTGAGATAGAGTTGGGTTTAGAACTCAAATCTCTTTGAAAGAACCAATAAAGAAAGAGGAAAGGAAGAGATTTTTGACCAATATAAATTGTAACTTTTCTGATATATGTATGTAAAGCTAGGAGTTAAAATTAACGTGTTACTGAACAGGGTTTGAAACATCTCTTATAGTCTTAACTCACCACATAAAAGAAGACATGGGTCTGGTAGTATTTTCTGTTTTAAAAAAAGATGACAATGACATAAAGATTAGTTGACCATAGTATTCTATGGTTTTGAAACTAAGAATATGTCATGCACTAGGCTGTATATTAGTCGAAAAACCAATAGGACAACATTCAGATGTCAGGAAACAATAGTCTTAATGCTCTGAACAGACCACACCTGGGTAGTGTGTTAGGTACTAAGTAGTATATTCCAACAATAGCATCAAAATGCAGTAATTTAAAGTAATTTGAATAGAATTATCAAGTGACTTAAAATGATGACATAGAAGACAGAACTGTGAAAAGAAGAGTGATTTGGCCTTTAAAAAAAAAGTTGAGAAGAAGCATGTTTCTGTCTTCATATATATGAAAAGCTTCCAAGCAAAAGGGAAGAAATGGGTATAGGTGCATTCAATATTACATCAGAAAACAAATTAAGTGAAAGTTCTAGAGAACAGAATTTTAATTCAGGTTAGAAGGCATATTCTAATAACATATCTACAATGGAATGAATAATTTTTATAATATACATAAGTATATAGAGTTTATATTTTGCTTTTGAGAGAAACACACACACTAATTAATTAAAGCTTTATGGACCTTATATATTTTAAATTTTACTTCATATTCTTTTCTAAAATGAGACAATACTAAAGAAATAATTTTGCATGTGGCATCTGCTTAATGCCCTGCCCTGTGATTTCATGTTTGAATATAATACATATTAATGCACACTTTATGCAGATTACTTTGACTAGTATATAAAATATGCTTATAAAATATCCCTAAGCAATGGGAGTATCCACCAACAGGAATTTTTCCCAGGGTTAGAATTAGGAGTGGCAAGCAAGAGGTTTTCAACACAACGAACTATAACTGAAGGGAGACACAAATCCAAAAATCTCTTTAAAACCCAACATGATAAAAAACACTGGTTTGTCTAAGAGGCAGAAGAAAACCTGACTCCCAAATTATACCATGTTTACAGAATGGCTTCAATGTGACATAAATCCTCCAATTTTTTAGCCAGAAAATTTTAGCCATAAAAATGAGGACAAGCCAGATTAATGATTTATTTTAGCCAAAGATTCATCCATTCCTAGTCATAAGTATCCTTATCCTCAGCAATGCAAATCAAACCTTAGCAAATCAAAACATTTCAGTTCTGAGATGACAGTTACCAGCACATTTTTCAGACAAGCCCCAATTAAATTGGATATATCCTTACGTTCTCATTTCCAAATTAAAAGTCACTACATAATATGCTTTTTTCCCAGTGGCTTGCCATATGCTTCATCAAGTTAGTTCAATCTCTTTTTGCTTGATCTTTTGGTTGTATATTACCTAAGACAATTTATGAAGATTGGCACTAATTTCACACATACAATAAAGCAATGCAACATTCACAACAGGTCCTAACAAAGCAGCTCATATCACCAAATCTTGATTATGTAGTGCTGAAGAGGCCCTCTGAGGCATTTTAATGTTTAGAGACTAGCTTACTACCCTTCATGGCTATTAGCAATGTACTCCAGTCCCTGTGTGTTATTACGCCAACACACAAATTGTAGGATAATTGTTGGCACTGTGCTTTGGTATTTCAATCATGATGTTGATATTTATCTATCTTGGTAAAGGCTGCTATGGGAACTGATGACCTGTTTTTCAAAGGATGGGATAAAAGAAACCAGAAAAGGGAGGGGCAGTAATAAAAAAGCACACACACCATGTAATAATTTAAATGAATATTACAGGGAAACCTACTTGATACGGTCACTTTTTATAAATATTTCATATTAGTTGTTAATATGTTAATGGTCAAAAACACTCTGGGGTAGAGCACAGATAACTAGAAGAGGCTGAGGGGAAGTATTAGTCCCAGCATTTCTTTTGAACATTCAATTATAATTTTTGATTATCAACAATTCCTTATGCAATCACAGTTTTATATAGTTTCTTTTATGAAATACACAGTGTGAAAATTTCAGGAAGTAAGGAAATAAATTAAACCTGAATCTAATCAAGTCTAATAACTCACTTCTTTACCAGAAATAGAGGGGCTAGGGAACCAACCTATGTATAGCTACAGAGAAGCAAACACACAAATGTAGGATATGAGACAACTGGCTCAGTTAGCTTCAAAAAGATGGGAAGGGTGTAATAGTGGAGGAACTTTAAAAAATAGAATGCATTTCTTTAGGTACCAATTCATATAAAGTAAATGGAAAATAACATTTATATTCAGAATTTATCAATTATTTAAAAACAGGGTATTAGATGGACCAAAGAATCAGGGTTAATTTTGTTAGATGCCATAATGACACTGTGGTAAGGTAAAAAAATACACATTTTTTAGAGATGTCTATTAAAATATGTGGGGGAGACATGGCACAGAATCTGGAATTTGCAACAAAATGCACCAGTAACAACCACAACTAAAAAAAAGGAATAGGTGAAACAAGTGTGGAAAAATCTTCATAATTTTTGAGTTGGGGGGATATTATATGAGAGTTCATTATAATATTCTTTCTATTTTTATATATGTTTGAATTTTTAAAATAAAAATTTCAATTTTATGCTATGGTTCATTAGAATAGCTTAAGTGGTGGTGGCTATGGGCAACATTTTTGCTATAATAAAACAATTTCTTTCCTTTTATTTTTTTCCTCTGCCTTCGAGCTAAAATTCTTGCCTATGGATGGGTTTCAGGGGTCTATAAATCCCTGGATCTTTCATTCTCAATTCACTTCTCTGGGATATAATCTAGTGTCATCACAAGGTCCAAGATATCCACCAAAAGGTTAGGAGCCACCACTAGAATCGAAGCTTACTGAGAAAGGTTTTTGTTTATTTCTCTTCAGCTGGCATTTTACCTACTGTGTTTCTAAATATTTTTAGTAAATAAATCAGAAATGAGGCTAAACACATGGTAGACTCAAACTAAAGCAAGTATATATCCCTGTTTACCTGGAATAAGTCTACATAATTCCTGTCACTCAGCTCTAGATGATAAATTATGTGGTCATCTTAATTCTAAGTAAGCCACTCTTAAAGTTCAAATTAAAAAATATCTAAGATGTAAATAGACACTTGAAATAGGTTAGTTTTTTTGTGTGTGTTGTTAATGTTTTTGTGTTTATTCTTATTGCCCAAACTGACGCTCTAAATAACTGTATGTAATATTAGTCAGTGCTTCCCTACCAACTATTCTGATTTACTCAATAATTGTTAACTTTACATTTTGTTTTATGCTGTAGCACTTATATTAAATTATTTCCCTAAATGGACTGCATATACTTCCATGAAGCATTTCTGTAGTCTTAGTCTGTGTTCTCACTGAGGGATTTTTGGGATACAAATATCAAATTATAAGTTATTTCAGTAATTTCCCTAGGAATTTGAAAGGACCTATTAGCTTACTTCATAGCTAGTGTTCTCATATGGGCCACTACTGTACACTTGTCTTGGATCATTTGTCCTCTCAAGTGATAACCTGATATGGTGTGTACCTATAATTAAGACCTGACGATAGTATTACTCTTCCCTGGAGGAGTGCGTGGAAATCAACAGACACTGCAGCTAGCCCAAAAGCAATCATTTGGTAAATAAAGAGAACTTGGTGCTCAAGTGTTCTCCCTTTCAACTGACTTTATTTACCAGAATTTAACATTGCTAAAAATTACTTATTGCAATATGTGTTACATAAACAACCATTCCAACTTGATCAGGCAACATATAATCCCTACTTTCTGAGTGATCTACTGAGAAATTATCTGATTTCTCTCTATCCTATTTTGCGGTGTACTTGCCATGTACATATATGCATGTGGTAATCCAAAGCAAATAATCTCTTCTAAAGTTTCAATTTTCAGATTATATTTTGACCTATGCCAGACAATAAAGGATAATGATATCCCTGGAAGAAATTAAACATCCAAATTACTCACTACAAAATGTATTGAATCTTTGTACCACACTTGGAGAGAGTACCTATATTATTTTTTATCTAGTAGATCCTGATTCAGTCTTACGTTCACTCCAAAGTATAATCATTGCTGACTTCAATGCCCATGTCAAGAGCTCTTTAATAACCCAGTGTACAAGTTCTTTGACCTTCTAACATATAAGCCACCCTTACTTATGTTTTCATGAACCTTATTAGTACCTATACTTGTTTCATTTCAAAATCGTAAATTCCCAGTATTCTGGTCTCTCATAGTTGCTCCTCTTCTTCAAGCTGACTCATTTCTTTACTTACAGTATATCTATTTGAATGTCAATGAAGCCTCCAGAATTGGCTATGGTATGTCCATAGTTTTGGGGTGTTCTTTCTTGACACTCCCTTTCCTTCTATGGCTTAAGAATTACTTGAGACAAGATTTAGGGAGATCTACAGAGCAATGTCATAATAAGATGTAAATTACATGAATGAGTCCATGTTGGGTGTCCAGCATATACTTGATGTTAAAAAAATTAGGAAGTGAAAACAAGGATATTCCTGAGAGATATTCTTTGAGTCCTACCAAGTATTTTAAATGATCAGGAAAAAAAAACAGAGATATTTAGCTGGAAGAAGAACGAGGAGGAGGAGGGGAAGGAGGAACAAGAAGAGGGAGAAAGAAAAAGAGAAGGAAAAGGAGGAGGAGGAGAAGAGAGGAAGCTATTATTAAATAAAACAAGTTAGTAACTCTGGAACACCAGTAAGTGAGGTGTTTTTATTTCATTGTTTAAATGACAGAATATTTACAATAATTAATTTAGGTTTGTAAAAAGTCCTTTCTGTTATATTGTCTGTTGTGCCCTTAACCAAGAATCTATTTCCTTTTCTATATTTTCATTTAATATGACTTTTTCCTATACTTGCTTTGGAACCACTAAAAAGATACACTTTATATCACCTCTTTTGATATTTGTAGTTCAAAATAAGTGAAAAATAAGACTAATATTTTGATCTCATTATCAGTGTGTGTGTGTAATCAGAAAAACCACAGGGGGTACCTGGGTGGCTCTGTCGGTTAAGCGTCCAACTCTTTAATAACAGATCAGGTCTTAATCTCAGGGTCGTGAATTGGGCATGGAGCCTACTTAAAAAAAAAGTATAAAAAGAAAAACCATAGGATTGAGAATCTGGGAAATTATATTCTAGCCATAGTTGACTTCACCTATAAAATATGTGAATACTTAACCAGAATTTTATAAATGCAAATTATTTCCTTCCTTCTTTCTTTTCTTCCTTCCTTCCTTCCTTCCAAGAATCCATATAATCACAACCAAGTCCCAGTATAAAATAGGCATGCCAGATATGATGCAACCACTAACAGTTCATATATACCTTATAGAGTACTATGTACACAGTACTCTTCTAACAACTTTATATACATATAATCCTCACAATAATCCTATAAAATAGGTATTATTATCCTCATTTTATAGTCATTGAAACCAGGGTACAGAGAGTTCAGTAATGTGTTAAAAGTAATAAATGGTGAAAGGAAGATTCAAACGCAGGCAGTCTGGCTCTAGGATCTGGGTTCTTAGCTACTATACCACATTGACTCTTTAAGAGGTGCTTAGGAAATCCAAAGCACCTTTTTAAAATTTTTTTAATGTTTATTCATTTTTGAGAGACAGAGAGAGAAAAAGAGAGAGCAAGCAAGCATGAGTGGGGGAGGAGCAGAGAGAAAGGGGGACAAAGGATCAGAAGTTCACTCTGTGCTGGCAGCAGCAAGCCCAATGCCGGGCTCAAACTCATGAGCCTGAGATTGTGACTTGAGCCGAAGTTTGATGTCAACCGACTGAGCCGCCCAGGAGCCCCCAAAGCACCTTTGAGAAAGGACATGACAATATGATGATGCTCTTTGTAATGAGAAAACCTACAATGTAAATTCAGGCAGTCCCAGCTAACACTATCCACTGTGGCACAAATATTGTTTAACCAGAGTTCCTTTACTATGTACATCCATATAAATATGTACTACACATGCAGGCACACGCACACACATGCACACATATGCATATCCATATGAAAATACACACACATATGCACCACACTTCTACAAATGTGCACACACACACATAAACACAATATTGTTGTTGTTGTTTGCCTCTATCACATTATTGTAATTCATGGCACTTCTAATATCCATGTTCTGCACTTTTCTTTTAAGATCTGATGACAGCACAATGAGTAACATAAATTGGGGTGGATACGGGTCAACAAAATGACAAACTATCTTTCATACAGTAGAGCTTGGCAAAACCAAAGCACACTTGTCCCAAACAATTTTTAGGGCTTCATGAATTAAGGAACTTCAATCTGTTTCCAACTCATTTACACAACTCATTGGAATGTTGTTCTCTAACAAATGATTGATTCACAAGTTCTCCCTCGCTCCCCTCTGATTCCTTATAAACAAAGGACAGAAGAGGCTCCTACTTCTCCATATACCGCAGACACTGTTCGGCCACTATTAGAAAAGAATGTGATTCCATAGTATGCTCCATTTAATTCTGGAGTTGCATTTATCACATCATACATAACTTTCTTTTTTCTTGTCTGTATCCCCACTAAGCTTATAGCTCCCTGAGGAAAATGCTACTTTCAGTTCATTTTTGGGTTTCCAGTATCAAACACAGTGTTTGACACATAGCACATACTCAAAAGTATTTGATGAATGGTACATGAAGAAACAGATATTCTGGTTTGTTTTCAGTGGTTATTTTTGCATAGAGTTATATTCACAATTCTTTGTAATAAATAGCATACAAAGAATGAAAAACTGATGGTAAGTATGCAGGCTATAGTAACAAAACAAAATGGCTATCAAAGGATAGAACCTAGTATGTTTTTTAAATTGGCCCAAAGAAATAATAAAATTGAAATATAAAATTTAAGAAAAAAGAACTGTTTATTTTCAAAACCTTAAGTGTACATATGAATTTGTACTTCAAGTTCAAAATATTTCTCATTGTTTTTCATATCATTCTAACTACTCAAGTTAAGTAAATTAACATTGGAGAAATCTTATTTTAGTCAATATATCCTCATTAACCTAATTGTAACTTTAAAATGTTTTCAGTTTAGAGATACAAGATAAACAATGCAGATACTAATTGAAATGTTCTAGGGAGTGAAAGTAGTTGATTCCTGTTAATTTCTAAGTAGCTATCAACTTATCATAAAATCTCAAAACAACTGATTATTACTCAATAAAAGGATAAGCTAGTTTATAAATCATGACTAAATTACAAGGCTCCTTCACATAAAAAATTTTAAAATTATGAAAACATTTTTATCCCTTTATATTTGTGTAATCTCAATAGAAACTGATAAGAATGCTTGAACTTATTTTTTAAATATTTTTTAAATTTTATTTATATATTTTATTTATATATTTTCATACTTTTTATATTTATTTTACCTGGAAATACTTAGGTTTATTTTTAAATTTTTTTTAATGTTTATTTGTGTTTGAGAGAGAGAGAGAGAGAGACAGACAGAGCACAAGCAGGGGAGAGGCAGAAACAAACTGAAGCAGGCTCCAGACTCTGAGCTGTCAGAATAGAGCCGACATGGGGCCCAAAGGCACAAACTGTGAGATCATGTCTTAAGCCAAAGTCGGATGCTTAACCGACTGAGCCACCCAGGAGCCCCTATGTTTATGTTTATTAAAATATGTATGTTTATGCAAAATATAATTATATTGTCCTTTATTAAACTATAAAATTTTTAAAATCATCTAGCTTTAGGTTTAAAAGTGAAAAATTAGAAGAGGTAAAAAAAAAACATTCAAAGAAATCAGCATTTTAAAACTCAGAGCTACACAGAATAGAGATTAGTTTTTTTTTCAGGAATACATCTTCATATTATTCCCCTAGAGCTTGGTGTGAAGAGAGAATGTCATTTAAATGTTGACTAGGTGAAAGGAGATGGAAGAGCTATATACTCTGAAAAGTATAAAACACTGATGAAAGAAATCAAAGATAACACAAACAAATGGAAAGATATTCCATGCTCATGGATTGGAAGAACAAATGTTGTTAAAATGTCTATACTACCCAAAGGAATCTAAAGATTTAATGCAATCTCTATCAAAATTTCAACAGCATTTTTCACAGAACTAGAACAAGTCATCCTAAAATTTGTATGGAACCACAAAAGACCCAAAAATAGCCACAGCAATCTTGAGAAAGAAGAATGAAATTGGAGGTACCACAACCCAGATTTCAAGATATATTATAAAGCTGTAGTAATCCAAACAGTATGGCACTGGCAAAAAGACATATCAATCAATGGAACAAAATACAGAAGCCAGAAATAAACCCACAGTCATGTGGTCAATTAAACTTCAGCAAAGCAAGAAAGAATATCCAGTGGTGAAAAAGACAGTCTCTTCAACAAATGGTTCAGGGAAAACTAGAGAGCTACATGCAAAAAAATGAAACTGGACCACTGTCTTACACCAGACACAAAAATAAGCTCAAAATGGATTAAGGACCTAAATGTGAAAACTGAAACCATAAAAATCCTAGGAAAGACCATACACAGTAATTTCTCTGACATTGGCCATAGCAACATTTTTCTAGATGTTTCCTGAGGCAAGGGAAACAAAAGTGAAAATAAACTATTGGACTACATCAAAATAAAAAACTCTTGCACAGCAAAGGAAATAATCAACAAAACTAAAAGACAATCCACTCAATATTAGAAGATATTTGCAAATCATATATCCAATAAAGGGTTAGTATCCAAAATATATAAAGAAATTATATAACTCAACACCAAAAAAAATTATATTAAAAAATAGAAGACATGAACAGACATTCCTCCAAACAAGACACCCAGATGGCCAACCAACACAAGATTCTCAACATCACTCACTCATCATCAGGAAAATGCAAATCAAAACCACAATGAGATACCACCTAACACCTGTCAAAATTGTTAAAAAAAAAAAAAACACAAGAAACAAGTGTTGGTGAGAATGTGGGGAAATAGTAATATTCATGCATGGCTGCTGGGAATGCAGATTGCTGCAGGCACTGTGGAAGTATGGAGGTTCCTCAAAAATTAAAAATAGAACTGCTATATATCCAGTTTTTTCACTACTGAGTATTTACCCAAAGAATATGAAAACACTAATTTGAAAAGATATATGCACCCCCATATTTATTGCATTCTTTACAATAGCCAAATTATGGAAGCAGCCCAAGTGTCCATTGATAGATGAATGGATAAAGAACATGTGGGGGGTGTGTGTGTGTGTGTGTGTGTGTGTGTGTGTGTGTGTGTGTGTGTGTCGGGCTCTGTGCTGACAGCTCAGAGGCTGGAGCCTGCTTCGGATTCTGTGTCTCCCTCTCTCTCT
>NW_024412427.1:26414469-26425044 GCF_014898765.1 Herpailurus yagouaroundi | reverse complement strand
ATGTCTTTTGCCCATTTCTTCACTGGATTATTTGTTTTTTGGGTGTTGAGTTTGATAAGTTCTTCATAGATTTTGAATACTAACCCTTTATATGATATGTCATTTGCAAAAATCTCCCATTCTCTTGGTTGCCTTTTAGTTTTGCTGATTGTTTCCTTGGCTGTGCAGAAGCTTTTATTTTGATGAGGTCCCAGTAGTTCATTTTTGCTTTTGTTTCCCTTGCCTCCACAGACATGTTGATTAAGAAGGTGCTGTGGGCAAGGTCAAAGAGGTTTTTGCCTGCTTTCTCCTCGAGGATTTTGATGGCTACTTGTCTTACATTTAGATCTTTCATCCATTTTGAGTTTAGTTTTGTGTATGGTGTAAGAAAGTGGCCCAAGTTCATTGTTCTATATGTCGCTGCCAATTTTCCCAGCACAACTTGCTGAAGAGACTGTCTTTATTCCACTGGATATTCTTTCCTGCTTTGTCAAAGATTAGTTGGCCATACACTTGTGCGTCCATTTCTGGGTTCTCTATTCTGTTCCATTGATCTGAGTGTCTGTTCTTGTGCCAGTACCATATTGTCTTGATGATTACAGCTTTGTAGTATAGCTTGAAGTCTGGGATTCTGATGCCTCCTGCTTTGGTTTTCTTTTTCAAGATTGCTTTGGCTATTCGGGGAATTTTCTGGTTCCATGCAAATATTAGGATTATTTGTTCTAGCTCTGTGAAGAATGCTGGTGTTATTTTGACATGGATTGCATTTAATATGTAGATTGCTTTGGGTAGTATCGACATTTAAAGAATATTTGTTCTTCCTCTCCAGGAGCATGGAATCTTTTTCCATTTTTTTTTTAATATTTATTTAGTTTTTGAGACAGAGAGAGACAGAGCATGAACGGGGGAGGGTCAGAGAGAGAGGGAGACACAGAATCTGAAGCAGGCTCCAGGCTCTGAGCTGTCGGCACAGAGCCCGACGCGGGGCTCGAACTCACAGACCTTGAGATCGTGACCTGAGCCGAAGTCGGACGCTCAACCGACTGAGCCACCCAGGCGCCCCAATCTTTTTCCGTTTTTTTGTGTTTGTCTTCTTCAATTCTTTCATAAGCTTTCTACAGTTTTCAGTGTATAGATTTTTCACCTCTTTGGTTAGATTTATTTCTAGGGATTTTATGGTTTCTGGTGCAATTGTAAATGGGATCTGTTCCTTGATTTCTCTTTCTGCTGCTTCATTGTTGATGTACAGGAATACAACTGACTTCTTTGCATTGATTTTATATCCTGCAACTTGCTGAATTCATGAATCAGTTCTAGCAGTTTTTTGGTGGAATCTTTACGGTATTCTATATAAAGCATCATGTCATCTGCGAAGAGTGAAAATCTGACTTCCTCCTGATCAATTTGGATGGTTTTCCTTTTTTTGTGTAGTCTGGTTGCAGAATTTAAGACTTCCAATACTATGTTGAATAACAGTGGTGAGAGTGGACATCCCTGTCTTGTTCCTGACCTTAGGGGGAAAGCTCTCAGTTTTTCTCCATTGAGGATGATATTAGCATTGGGTCGTTCATATATGGTTTTTATGATCTCGAGGCATGCTCCTTCTATCCCTACTTTCTTGAGGGTTTTTAATCAAGAAAGGATGCTGTATTTTGTCAAATGCTTTCTCTGCATCTATTGAGAGGATCATATGGTTCTTGTCCTTTCTTTTATTGATGTGATGCATCACATTAATTGTTTTGCAGATATTGAGCCAGTCCTACATCTCAGGTATAACTCCCATTTTGTCATGGTGAATAATTTTTTTAATGTACTGTTCGATCTGGTTGGCTAATATCTTGAAGATCTTTACATCCATGTTCATCAGGGAAATTGGTCTCTAGTTCTGCTTTTTAGTGGGTTCTCTGTCTGGGTTTGGAATCAAGGTAGTACTGGATTCATAGAAAGACTTTGGAAGTTTTCCTTCCATTTCTATTTTTTGGAACAGCTTCAAGAGAATAGGTGTTAACTCTTCCTTAAACGTTTGGTAGAATTCCCCTGGAAAGCCATCTGGCCCTGGACTCTGGTTTTTTGGGAGAGTTTTGATTACTAATTTGATTTCCTTACTGGTATGGATCTGTTGAAATTTTCTATTTCTTCCTGTTTCAGTTTCGGTAGCTTATATGTTTCTAGGAATTTGTCCATTTCTTCCAGATTGCCCATCTTATTGGCATATAATTGCTCATAATATTCTCTTATTATTGTTTTTATTTCTGCTGTGTTGGCTGTGATCACTCCTCTTTCATTCTTGATTTTATTTATTTGGGTCCTTTCCTTTTTCCTTTGGATCAAACTGGCTAGTGGTTAGTCAATTTTGTTAATTCTTTCAAAGAACCAGCCTCTGGTTTCATTGATCTGTTCTACTGTTTGTTTGTTTGTTTGTTTTTGGTTTCGATAGCATTAATTTCTGCTCTAATCTTTATTATTTCCTGTCTTCTGCTGTTTTTGGGTTTTATTTGCTGTTTTTTTTCCAGCTCCTTAAGGCATAAGGTTAGGTTGTGTATCTAAGACCTTTCTTCCTTCTTTCTTTCCTTCCTTCCTACCATCCTTCCTTCCTTCCTTCCTTCCTTCCTTCCTTCCTTCCTTCCTTCCTTCCTTCCTTCTGGATTGTTATATACTTTCCTCTTATGAACGCCTTGGATGCCTCACCGAGGTTTTGGGTTGTGGTGTTATCACTTTCATTGGCTTCCATATACTTTTTAATTTCCTCTTTAACTTCTTGGTTAGCCTATTAATTCTTTAGTAGGATATTCTTCACTCTCCAAGTATTTGTTACCTTTCCAAATTTTTTCTTGTGGTTGATTTCGAGTTTCATAGTTTTGTGGTCTGAAAATATGCATGGTATGATCTTGATCTTTTTGTACTTGCTGAGGGTTGATTTGTGTCCCAGTATGTGGTCTACTCTGGAGAATGTTCCATGTGCACTGGAGAAGAATGTATAGTCTGCTGCTTTAGGATGAAATGTTCTGAATATATCTGTTAAGTCCATCTGGTCCAGTGTGTCATTCAAAGCCATTGTTTCCTTGTTGATTTTTTGATTAAATGATCTGTCCATTGCTGTGAGTTGGTGTTGAAGACTTCTATTATGGTATTGCTATCGATGAGTTTCTTTTTGTTTGTGATTAATTGATTTATATATTTGGGTGTTGCCACATTTGGCGCATAAATGTTTACAATTGTTAGGTCTTCTTGGTGGATAGACCCCTGAATTATGATATAATGCCCTTCTTCACCTCTTGATACAGTCTTTATTTTAAAGTCTAGATTGTCTGATATAAGTATGGCTACTTCGGCTTTCTTTTGTTGACCATTAGCATGATAGATGGTTCTCCATCCCCTTATTTTCAATCTGAAGGTGTCTTTAGGTCTGAAGCAGGTCTCTTGTAAACAGCATATAGATGGATCTTGTTTTCTTTTCCATTCTGTTACCCTTTGTCTTTGATTGGAGCATTGAGTCCATTGATGTTTAGAGTGTATTGAAAGACATGAATTTATTGCCATTATGTTGCTTGTAGCGCTGGAGCTTCTGGTGCTGTTCTCTGGTCCTTTCTCATCTTTGCTCCTTTGGGTATGCATGCATGTATGTATATATGTATTTACTTATTTATTTATGTATTTTTTCATCTTTCTTTTCTCCCCTCAGAGAGTCCCCCTTAAAATTTCTTTCAGGGGTGGTTTAGTGGTCACAAACTCCTTTAATTTTTGTTTGTCTGGGAAACTTTTTCTCTCCTTCTATTTTGAATGACAGCCTTGCTGGATAAAGAATTCTTGGCTACATACTTTTCTGATTCAGCACACTGAATATATCCTGCCACTCCTTTCTGGCCTGCCAAGTTTCTGTGCATAGGTCTGCTGCAAACCTGATCTGTCTTCCTTTGTAGGTTAAGGACTTGTTTGCCCTTGCTGCTTTCATTATTCTCACCTTGCCTGAGTATGTTGTGAATTTGACTATGATATGCCTTGTTGATGGTCATTTTTGTTGAATCTAATGGGGGTCCTCTGTGCTTCCTGGGTTTGATGTCTGTGTCTCTCCCCAGGTTAGGAAAGTTTTCCACTATGATTTGCTCACGTAACCCTTCTACCCCTATTTCTTTCTCTCTTCCTCTTCTGGGACCCCTATGATTCTGATGTTGTTCCTTTTTAATGAGTCACTGGTTTCCCTAATTCTTCAATCCTGCTCTTTTGCCTTAATCTCCCTCTGTTTTTCTGCTTCATTATTCTCCATGAGTTTGTCCCCTATATTGCTGATTCTCTGTTCTGCCTCATCCATCATTTCCACTGCAGCATCCATCTGTGATTGCTGCTCAGTTATAGAATTTTTTATTTCATCCTAACTAGTTTTTACTTCTTTTATCTCCACAGAAAGGGATTCTAATCGATTTTCAACTCCAGCTAGTATTCTTATTATCGTGATTCTAAATTCTGTTTGAGATTTCTTGCTTGTATCTGTGTTGGTTAAGCCCCTGGCTGTTGTTTCTTCCTGCTCTTTCTTTCGGGGTGAATTCCTTCGTTTCATCATTTTGAAGGGAGAAAAGGAATTAAGGTGGTAGAAAAAACTAAAATTGAAAAAAATTAAAATTAAAAAAGTATTAAAATTAAAAACACATACACAAAAAAAAATCGAATAGATGTAGCTAGATCCTAGGTGTGTTTTGGTCTGAGTGTTGAAAGTGGCTTGATATATTAGAGAAAAAAAAGGAGGGGGGGGAACAGAAAAAAGAAAAAAAAACATAAAGGAAATTGCTTGAAAATTTGAAAAAGTGAATACACTGAAGTAGACTAAAATGAAATGATGGAAGTAAAATAGTATTTGGTAAAATTTACACAAAAGTAAAAAATATAGTAAAAAAATTAAAGAAAATACTCTTAAAAATTAAAAATAAAAATGATTTTTTTCTCTTTCTGTATTCAAGAAAATGCAAAGAAATGAAAAAGAGAATAAAAAAGAATATTGAATAGATGGACCTAACGGACTGAAATACAACAGAAATTACTTTGTTTTCCCCTAGAAGGCAAACTCTGAAGCACTTTATAGTCCATAAACTAAGCAGGCGTTGAGACTTGTGTTCTTGAAGAGCATGGTTAGCCCATTTGGGCAGGGCTTATTGTAATGGGTTCGTTCTACACTAGATGGTGCTGCTAGCCTACTGGGGTGGATTGTTGTGGCACTTGCAGGTGCATATTCGCACGCACAGGAGTGGTGAAAATGGCGTCACCCAACTACTCAGTCTCTAGTATTGGAACTTTGTTCTCTCCGATCAGCAATCGCACACCCATTCTTTGTCTTCAGCTTTCGTCCACTCCCCGCTTTTACACTTTCCATGACCAAGCCCCAGATAGTACCTCTTTCCCGAGTTTTGTCTCAGATGCCGCTGTTTCCCCCGACCTCTTATTTCTGAGGTACTGTGGCTTTGACCCATTCCTGTCCCTCTGGAGAGGGTCTCACTGAGCAATGGCCCATTGCCAGCCGCACCCAGGAACGTTCATGGGACTGCTGCTGCCCCTGACCAGAAACTGAGGCCAGGTGCCAGCCTGCCCCAGAAAAAGCTCAAGAGATAGTGTAGCAGCAGTGTTTCACAGATTATGAAAAATCACAACACATATCTGGCACCAGGGTTCACCCTTAATGAACTTGTTCCAGCACCAGCAAATGTGGGTGTTCTCTGGAGTCTAACGGGACCAGGTGGTCTCACAGCCTCTATCAAATGTCCTTGCAGCAGTGGAACTGCTTCTCCCTGTGTGGCCTGAGAAACTCCGGACCCCAATCTGCTCCTGGGGATTCGGCCTTCCCACCAGAACACTGTCAGGTATTGAGCTGCAGAGTTTCAGACTCTGCACTCCCCCTGTTTACAGTCTTAATGGAATTTAAACCCTCTCCTTTCTCCCTTTTTGTTCAGTCCCTGCAGGTATTTCCAATTTTCCACTCTCTCTCCAGCTGCTTTTGGGTTCTTTTCCCGTATTCTCTCCCCACCACCCCCCGCCGCCATCTCTGTTCTCTCTCCACACGCAATAGTGTCTCCCTGCCCTCCATGGCTTCTCTCTCCCCAAGTTCACCTCTCTGTGCCATGTAGTTGCTGAATTCTGTGGTTCAGGTTGTGCAGATTGTGAGTTAATCCTCAGATCAGTTTTCTAAGTGTGCAGCATGGTTTAGTGTTGGTCTGGCTGTGTTTCATGAACACGAGACACACAAAATACTTCCCTCTATTCCACCATCTTGGCTCCCCACTGAGGTGTCAAGTGGGCAGATATTTATAAAGCAAAATGTAAAATGGTAGACTTTAAGCTAAATATATCAATATTTACATCAAAAGCAAATTGATTAAATATTGTAATTGAAAGACAAATATTATCAACTGATATTTCAAAAAGCCTTAACTCTTTGTTGTTTATAAGACACACATAAAGGATTTAGAAATAATGAAAGTAAAATGTTGGGCCAAGATTTATTATGCAAATACTAATTTAAAAAACTAGTTCAATTATACTAATTATCAAACAAAGTAGATCAAGTGTTTAGAGACAAAGAAAGACATTTTAGAACAATACAAAGTGGATTTCCTGGGAAGGTATATACTTGATAATATAACTGAAAGAGAAAAAGCAAAATATCACAGAATTAAAAAAAGGAATAGTCAAATCCACAATTAGAGTGTGAAAATTTTTAAACATTTTTAAAACAAATTGGTACATAAGGGCACCTGGGTGTCCCAGTTGGTTAAGTGTTCAACTCTCTGTTTTGGCTCAGGTCATGATCTCATTGTTTTATGAGTTTGAGCCCCCATTGGGTGTTGTGCTCACAGTGTGGAGCCTGCTTGGGATTCTCTCTCTCTCTCTCTCTCTCTCTCTCTCTCTCTCTCTCTCTCCCCCTCTGCCTCACTCACACTGTCCCTCTCTCTCTCTCAAAATAATTAAACCTTAAAATGTTTTTAAAAGAAATTGAATTAAATACATATATATCAATGATCTATATGTTGAGTGTACAGAACCCTTGAAAAACATGAATAAACTTGACCTAATTGACCCATATAGAACCCTGCACACAACAGTTTCAAAATGCACATTCTACACAATGTTCATAGCATATCTGTCAAAATTTACCATATGATAAATCAAAAAGCAAGTCTTAACAAATTCCAAAGAACATTGTATCATGAAGATTATATACTCTAACCATATGTAATTATGTAAGAAATCAATAAAAAATAACTAGAAAGTCTATATATGCATATAAATATAGTCAAATTTATATAGTCAAAATATAGTGAAAATAGAAAAATTTTTAAATTAATCAATCATAAAAATATTGTATGTCAGAAGTTGTAGGATGTACCCAAAAGTGTATCTAGAGAGAATTTTCTTGGCTTAAATGCACATATTTTAAAAAAAGAAAAGACTGAACTACATTGATTTCAGCATCTATCTAGGGAAATCAGAAAAAAAAAGAAAAAAGCAAATAGAAAAAATAATAGAGATAGGAACATTTAATAAAAATTATCAAATAATCCAAAATTATTTAAAGGAAAACAATAATAAAATTGGCACACCCTTAAATGTCAATAAAAAAGAATAAATACAAAAAGAATCAATATGATGAATAAAAATAGAACACGATTATAGATCCTACATACATTAAAAAGCAATTTTTAAATAGTAATAGGATATTATGAGTAAATTGATGCAAATTATTTTTAAATTTAGCTAAAATGGTGAACTATTAGAAATATACAAAAAATTCCAAGAAGAAATAAAAATATTAGACAGTCCTCTAGCTTTTAATAAATTGATCATTTAAAACAATCTCTATAAGAAAACTTAAGGGGCAGAGGGCTTTACTGATAAATTCTTAAAAAAAATTTTAGACCCAAATGACAGTAATCTTTCTCAAACTTTCAGAACACAGAAAAAGAGTGAACACCTTGTTTTATTTCATAAGGCCAAAATAACCCTTATACCAAAATTTGATAACAGTATTAGGGGACAGAAAATGTATAAGTCAATCTCATTCATAAATTTCTGTAAATTACTAAATCAACTACAAGCATATCTTGTTTTATTGCTCTTTGCTTTACGGCACTTTTTACAAATTGAACATTTATGTCAACCCTGCTTCAAGCAAGTCTACTGGTGCCATTTTTCAAGCAACATTTGCTCACTTCAAGTCTCTGTGGCATATTTTGGTAATTCAATATTTAAAAATTTTTCATTATTACTACATTTGTTATGGTGATCTGTGATGAGTGACTGCAAGTTGCTAAAAGCTCAGATGATGGTTAACATTTTTTAGCAACAGAATACTTTTTAATTATAATATATACATTTTTTAGACATAATGCTATTACACACTTAATAGTCTACAGTACAGTGTAAATAAATATAAGTTTTATATGCTTTGGAAAACCAAATAAATGCATTTGACTCACTTTTTGCAGTATTTGCCTTACAGTAGTCTGGAATGAAACCCCTAATACCTCCAAGGTATTCCTGTATTAACAAACTAAATTTGGTGATATATAAATCATGACCAGGTTAGGTTTATTCTAGGGATGCAAGGTTCATTTAATATTTAAAATTCAACATAAGTTATTACTTTACAATATAGTATTAATAATATATGACTTTAATAAGGTATTAAAAATACATGATGGTTTTCATAATGGCAGAAAAAAGTGATAAAAATCAAAAATCATTTCTTATTTTTTAAGAATGCTCATAACAAGCAAGGATTAGAAGGAAAATTCTTTAGCCAATAAAATATATCTACACAGAAAAAAAACAAGAACACAAGAAGCCACCATAATAAACATAGTTGAAAATAATCCCTTTGAAATCAGGAATTAAAACAAAAAGAGTACAGGCTTTATTCAATAATTTACTGAAGGTCTTAGTTATAGCAATAATGAAAAGAAAAAACATAGAAGGGTTGGAAAGAAAACTGCCATACTTGTAGAGGAGATCTAAAACTTATAAAATAAATTACAAATACACTATTAGAATTAACAAATAAATTTAGCAGGGTTACTAAATATAAAATACATGCATAAAAATCAGTTGCAGTCCATTTATACTACCAATAAATGAAAAGAGAAATGTTAAATACCATTTATAATAGCACTAAATAGCTGAACATTAAATAAATAACAGAAGATGTAGAAGATAGAAAATTATAGAAAACAGTAAAAGAAAATAAATAAAAGGATTACCATGTGAATGAATAGGAAGATTCAATACTATAAAGATGTAAAGTCTCTCAAAGTTATTTCAATGTAATCCCACTTTTCGTAGAAATAGCAGTTTCCATGATCCCATTCACAATTGCATAAAATACCTAGGAATAAATCTAACCAAAGATGCAAAAGATCTGTATGCTAAAAACTATAGAAAGCTTATGAAGGAAATTGAAGAAGATATAAAGAAATAGAAAAACATTCCATACTCATGGGTTGGAAGAATAAATATTGTTAAAATGTCAATACTACCCAAAGCTATCTACACATTCAATGCAATCCCAATCAAAATTGCACCAGCATTCTTCTCGAAGCTAGAACAAGCAATCCTAAAATTCATATGGAACCACAAAAGGCCCCAAATAGCCAAAGTAATTTTGAAGAAGAAGACCAAAGCAGGAGGCATCACAATCCCAGACTTTAGCCTCTACTACAAAGCTGTCATCATCAAGACAGCATGGTATTGGCACAAAAACAGACATATAGACCAATGGAATAGAATAGAAATACCAGAACTAGACCCACAAAAGTATGGCCAACTAATCTTTGACAAAGCAGGAAAGAATATCCTATGGAAAAAAGACAGGCTCTTTAACAAATGGTGCTGGGAGAACTGGACAGCAACATGCAGAAGGTTGAAACTAGACCACTTTCTCACACCATTCACAAAAATAAACTCAAAATGGATAAAGGATCTGAATATGAGACAGGAAACCATCAAAACCCTAGAGGAGAAAGCAGGAAAAGACCTCTCTGACCTCAGCCATAGCAATTTCTTACTTGACACATCCCCAAAGGCAAGGGAATTAAAAGCAAAAATGAACTACTGGGACCTCATCAAGATAAAAAGCTTCTGCACAGAAAAGGAAACAATCAACAAAACTAAAAGGCAACCAATGGAATGGGAAAAGAAATTTGCAAATGACATATCGGACAAAGGGTTAGTATCCAAAATCTATAAAGAGCTCACCAAACTCCACACCCGAAAAACAAATAAACCAGTGAAGAAATGGGCAGAAAACATGAATAGACACTTCTCTAAAGAAAACATCTGGATGGCCAACAGGCACATGAAAAGATGCTCAACATCACTCATCATCAGGGAAATACAAATCAAAACCACACTCAGATATCACCTCACGCCAGTCAGAGTGGCTAAAATGAACAAATCAGGAGACTATAGATGCTGGAGAGGATGTGGAGAAACGGGAACCCTCTTGCACTGTTGCTGGGAATGCAAACTGGTGCAGCCACTCTGGGAAACAGTGTGGAGGTTCCTCACAAAATTAAAAATAGACCTACCCTATGACCCAGCAGTAGTACTGCTAGGAAT
>NW_024412427.1:26375294-26414069 GCF_014898765.1 Herpailurus yagouaroundi | reverse complement strand
ACATCTGGATGGCCAACAGGCACATGAAAAGATGCTCAACATCACTCATCATCAGGGAAATACAAATCAAAACCACACTCAGATATCACCTCACGCCATTCAGAGTGGCCAAAATGAACAAATCAGGAGACTACAGATGCTGGAGAGGATGTGGAGAAACGGGAACCCTCTTGCACTGTTGCTGGGAATGCAAACTGGTGCAGCCACTCTGGGAAACAGTGTGGAGGTTCCTCACAAACTTAAAAATAGACCTACCCTATGACCCAGCAGTAGTACTGCTAGGAATTTACCCAAGGGATACAGGAGTACTGATGCATAGGGGCACCTGTACCCCAATGTTTTTAGCAGCACTCTCAACAATAGCCAAATTGTGGAAAAAGACTAAATGTCCATCAACTGACGAATGGATAAAGAAATTGTGGTTTATATACACAATGGAGTACTAGGTGGCAATGAGAAAGAATGAAATATGGCCCTTTGTAGCAACATGGATGGAACTGGAGAGTGTTATGCTAAGTGAAATAAGTCATACAGAGAAAGACAGATACCATATGTTTTCACTCGTATGTGGATCCTGAGAAGCTTAACAGAAACCCATGGGGGAGGGGAAGGAAAAAAAAGAAAAAAAAAGAGGTTAGAGAGGGAGAGAGAGCCAAAGCATAAGAGACTCTTAAAAACTGAGAACAAACTGAGGGTTGATGGGGGGTGGCAGGCCGGGAGGGTAGGTGATGGGAATTGAAGAGGGCATCTTTTGGGATGAGCACTGGGTGTTGTATGGAAACTAATTTGACAATAAATTTCATATAAAAAATAAAATTCAAAAATTCAAAAAAAAAAAAGAACAGTTTCTAAAATTCACAGGGAAGTGCTAATGGTCAAGACAGCAAAGAATCCCTCAGAGAAAAACAACAAAGTTGAAGTACTTACTTTATAGGACATCTACATTTATTATAAAAGTAAAAGTAATTAAGATAGTAGGATTTAGGGACAAGGACAGACAAATACAGGTCCCAAATGAAGAGTTCAGAAACAGATATATGCATATATGAACATCTGTGAGAATGACATGGTCTTCTAAATAGTGTACGTCCATATAGGAAAAAATTGCACTTGACTTTTGCCTCACACCTTACATTAAAAACATCAATTCCAGGTAGACTGTATAACTAAATAAGAAAAGCGAAGTGTCTGAAGGACAACATAAAAAATTTTTCATTTACGTTAAGTAGGGAAAGAGTTCTTTAACAGGACACGAAAAGCATTGGCAATACATTAAACAATTGATAAACAGAACTGCATGAAAAAATTAAAGTTTCTATTAAAAAATACACTGTTGAAGGAATAAAATGTAAGCCACATAATACAAAAGATATTCCCAACACTTACAATTTATGAGAAAGCCTCAGACTCCTACAATTTTATTTTGCAACATCCTACAGGTAATGTCCAATAACAGTGTATTATAAATATTAGTGTGGCTTCCCAAAAACTTCCCACTCTTTCCAACCTCTGTTTTCCTTGTGGTTGGATGAAAACATGTAATGAGTTCTAGCAAATGAGCTGTGAGCAGAAGCTGCATGTTTAAGACTTTCTATTGCTGTTCCTTGCCCTGACACGGCATCCCACAACATTTAAAATGATGGCTGCTCTGTCAGCAGTGACCTCCACAAGACACCTCCAGTGGACATGTAGGCAGGTAAACTAGTACGAAGGTACATGTGTGTAGATTATGATATGAAATGTATTTCTTAGTATGGATCACAAGAAAAGAAAATCTGAAGGGGTATTCTAAAAGGATAATTTGAATGAACTCTTTCGAGGGGAAATGAGAGGGGGTTCCTATAAGGCATTATCAACCAAGGACAAACTGAAATTGAACTAACGTCCCAGGGTCGAGTTATCAAAGCAATGAGAAATGAAGATGGTGAGCACTACTCCCTCCAAATTTGTCCATGTAAATCCTCCATCAGAATCATTTGATGAGCTTGTATTACAATGCATCCATTCATTCAACAAATTTTCAAGACCCTATTAAGTGCCACATTACAGGAGATAGATTTCATTTCTTTTATTCACTGCTCTATCTCCATACTGGCCTATAAACTAGTTGGGGGAGATCTCGGATGATGCTTCTAAAGTCACACTCTCTATTGTCCAAAACACTTCTCAGGGTTATATTGTTGTCTGAAAAAATGTATCCTTCATGTACTCTTCTAGCTAGGAGATTTACATCTTCTTTGTTTACATCCTTCTTTGCTAATTTGTCACCAAGAAGATGAAGAAGAAGAGTAGTATGTTCTTATCACATGTATTTCAATAAGTTCACAAACTAAAAAGCAAAATGATAATAGCGAAATCCTAAATATACCACATAATTCAGCCATGAGTAATAATATACTAATAAGTGTTTTAAATAATTATGTTTCAGAAAGATTTTAGTGTTAAATATTATTTATGAAAGAAAACAAATGTTCTCCAAATTAGCATATTTGTGTGCCTTTTTTTAAAATTCTATGTATTATCACAGATTATGAATTTGTGTATTACTGTTATTTTTAAATTGTGAGACATTTGGAAGTATGTCTGCTTTTCACATTTGAGAGTACCAGATTTTTCTGAATAATCTATGTTTTTTCTATTTTTACAATTTTTCATTTAATTGTGTGCATTTATTAAGATTGAAAAAGTGACAGGTATATGAAGCAAGCAAATGTGGGTAACCTATATCTCACAGTAAACAAGAAAGTAAAGTATGTGTAATTCTCACTGTCTGCCTTACTCACTTTAAAAAAAAATCTATGCCTTGCTTCATCATTTGAAGTATTGAATTCAAAGATGAAGTCATCCTCCACCCCTGAAAACACACAGTTTCAAATCTTGAAGTTTGAAAAAGTTTAGCTTCCAACTCTGGTAATGAAATCTCCTAATTTTGATCAAAACCACACTCTACTTGATTTGAATTGCAAGTAAAGAAAGAAATATGAATAGGTTTTTGAGTAATAAAAATTCAAACATATACAGAACATCTTTTTGAATGGTGCTTTTATGAAAATATTCTCAACCTAAAAATTCAGATTAAACTTTTAGAATATATCCAAAATCGGAGAAATTTTGGGGAAAACCTATTGTGCCATCTTTCCCATATCTTAGACAAAAATACACTCTGGCCATATAGATCAATGCATATAATCTATGCTCTGCCTCAGTTATTTGTTAAGGACACATATTAAGCATTAAAGAAATATGAAATCAAGAAGTAAAAAAAGAAGTGATATTAAAACATTTCCTTTGAAAACCATGAAATTATATTTACTAACAAAAGACCAAAAGAACCATGTGTCTTACGTAAAAGCTGTTTACCAAAGCAAGGGCAGAAATGGAAGCTTGAAATGCTTTTCACAAAATCACTACCCATAAAACATACCATTTGTATCAAATGACCAAGTTTAAAGCCCAAGAGGTACAATGACAAGAAAAACAACGGGGAATTCTAATGCAAAACTGAATTTTAAAGAGTCAAGGAAACTACTTGGGCACACTGAATGTTTTAGAGTTTCAACTCTAACGTTTCATCTAAATAAAAGTGTAGCTCTAAAAGCTAGAGTCAAAATAAATGAAAAAGATAATTCTGTGTAACTAAATAGCTGCAAGACAAAAATCAATTTTGCATTGATTTGAGTGTTGAGTGAGAGGTAATTTGTGTTATCGAGACAGTCAACAATAAATATGAACATGAGGTAATATTCAAAGCTAAAATCATTCCTTCATTCATTCACTCATTCATTTAACAAATATTTATTGAACACCTGTTATTGCCAGAATCATTCTAAGTGTTGAAGATACAGCAGTGAACAAAATACACCAATCCCGGTCATCATGGAACTATAAACTAGTAAGGGGAAAAGAGACAAACCGAAATACATAACATACATGGTATGGGAACATTTGAGTAGGGGTACACAGAAATAAGTGAGAAAAATCAATAGATTTTAGCAGTCAGAGCCCCTTCTCTGGAGTGTTCATATGGAGAACAGAAAAAGAGAACATCTGCAGTAAACCCTCTAGATGAAAATGAGGGCAACTGAAGCCCATTCTGCAATTTTTCTGATCCCAGATAGCCAGGATAATTATGGAAGGGTGGATGGGGGAGGCGGGGGGAGACAGGAAAGTCTCCAAATAGGTTCACATCACCCACTCACAATATGATTGGAGAGACCTGATTTGGATAAACTTAGTATACATTTAGTATAATTTTCTCCTGCTTCTGGTAATTATGCAATTCTGTATTTAGCTCTCTAGATTTCTTCCTCCATTTCTTATCTCTCATCTTAGAAGAATGGTTCCCTTTGGATACATTTTAACATAATTTTCTCAAAGCAATGTGTCCATAGTGGGACACACGCAATGATTTTACGTGGTAGATAATTTTTTTTAATTAAAATTTTTATTTACAGATATTGTGCTTAGAACAAGACTTAGGACTTTTTTAAAATTAGATTTAAAGGACAGCTTGGGGGAAAAAGGAAATAAATGGTAGTGCACATTTGTACAGATGATATCCTCAAAAGAATAAGTTAATGACAGAAGCTAGAGAAACATGGTGTTAAGGAAATCCAGCTTCCTTAAACTTCACTGGTTTTTAACCAATCTAGACTTTTTTCCTAGTATTTGCCAAAATTTAGTAAACTTTACTAAAATGTAAAAGAGTAAAAAGTAGAGACTAAAGTCTCTTTCTTTTCTAATATCCATTATGTCAATGTGTAGAAAAACATAGTAACGAAATTTGAAAACATAATTTTTCCTGTCTAGTTTCCACTAGCTTAAAACACTTTTTTAAAAATTATTTTAATGTTTATTTATTTTAGAGAGATAGAGAGACAGAGCATGAGCAGGGGAGGGGCACAGACAGAGGGAGACACAGAATCTGAAGCAGGCTCCAGGCTATCAGCTGTCAGTACAGAGTCCGATGCAGGCCCCACAAACCATGAGATCATGCCTAAACCAAAGTCAGATGCTCAATGGATTGAGCCAACCAGGCTCCCCTAGCTTAAAACACTTTATTTTCCACTGGCCTCAGAACCTGTCATTTTTAGCACTTGGATTAGCAAATGCTAGTTGTAGTATTACTTTGACCCCTTTTATTTAACCTTTAATAGGTTTTAGCCATTTCAACTTCAGGTATTTCTAGCATGTGTAGAAATATTATCATTTACTTTATTCTATCTTTAATATAATCATTTCTTACTTGAGAAAAATATCCTGCAGTCTGAAAAAGTGTAGTGATTCAGTTAAATCACACTCAGACATACCCTTTGAAACATAAGGTTACATAAAACAAAGGCTGTAAGATTAAAATTAAATCTTTTACAGGTAAAAATACAAACACTTCATTATATAATAGAGAATAGAGAACATTCTCTGATTGCAGCAACTCCATTTCAACTCTCTTTCTTAAGGTACCCTCAGCAAATGTTTTGCAAGAGAAAAAGAAGATATGCAATTAGCAGAGGAAAAACATGCTGCACAGGGCCATAAGACAGATGGTTTAGTCCCTGAATCCATTTTTCAATGCATGGCAGTTATGAAGTTTTGTTGTGACCTAATAGTACACAGGTCTTCAAATGCATTTGAATTCATCTGTCATTTAATTTCATGAATCTAGGAGTGCCAGCAATCTAAGTATGTGTAGCTTTCAAGATTGGTATAAAATGTTATCAAACTATTATAAAAATGTTATTTTCCAATTAGGTAATAAAAACTCATTTCAATCACAGTATTTGCTGACAATCAATTATAACTGTATCAAGAACCAAAAAATCCTTAAAGCAGTAATGTTATCACTGGCTCAAATCATACCACTTTATAAAGTCATACTTTCAGCTATACTTATTACGTTTTCTTTCATCAGATTCTAATAACTCTAGCAAAAAGGTTAGCATTATCATCACTGCCATTATTGCATTTGTTCTTATAATTTTCTTTAAAAAAAATTTTTAAGGTTTTTTATTTACTTTTGAGACAGAGAGAGACAGAGCATGAGCAGGGGAGGGGCAGAGAGAGAAGGAGACACAGAATCTGAAGCAGGCTCCAGGCTCCGAGCTGTCAGCACAGAGCCCACTGTGGGGCTCGAACTCACGGACTGTGAGATCATGACCTTAGCTGAAGTCGGACACTTAACCAACTGAGCCACACAGGCGCCCCATGTTTTTATAATTTTATTGTTACAAGTTAGGAATCTGGAGAATTGACTTATACATACTGAGGATAATTTGATACATTTGAAAAGGTAGTAAAATAGTAAATTCTATGGATGTAAGAAAATTTAAAACTCGGTTCCCTGCCCATTTACAATTCCCCAAAGGCAATCAGGAATTTTCCATACGAATTGCTATTTTCAAAAGGATATGACAGCCTAAGCAAATCAGTCATGACCTGGACATATTACTTAAAAATTTGATACAAAGAAGATCTTCCAGAGGTGCCTGGGTGGCTCAGTCAGTTGAGCATCCAACTCTTGATTTCAGCTCAGGTCAGGATCCCAGGGTTGTGGGATCAAGCCCTGTGTTGGGCTCTGCCTGAGTGTGGAGCCTGCTTAAGATTCTTTCTCTTTCTCTTCTTCTTTCTTTCTCTCTCTTCCCCTCAGACCCTCTCCCCTACTTGCATGCTCTCTCTTAAAAAAAAAAAAAAAAAAGAAGTGAGGCACAGAGAGAGAACAGTACCTTTCATCTTCTTTTTCTAACAAAATGCAAATACCATTTCCTCTAGTCCCATGCTACTTCCTATCTCTGTAGGGTAGATCCTTAGCTCCAGTCAACCCTCTAACATTCCTGCTTACACTGGCCCTCTGGTCCAAACACAGAAGAACATTTGTGTTTTTGTTGGCCCAATATTGACCCCACTTGTAATAACACTACCTTCATTTTCCTTAGAAATTTATGACACTGCCATTAGATACTTGGTAGGATCTTCAATCATGGTACACCCATTTTTGCTAAGCAGGAGAAAGGTGATAAAAATGTGACCAATAAGATGCCCTCTTCCTAAAATATAATTCCTGAACAGAATGACCAAAGACCACATGAAATTCAGGCTGAGGCATTCTAATGGTATATAATTCTGCTGATGTTGTCCGTTAGAGACTGATACCTTCATATGCACAGAAGCCTGGCCTCTGTTCTTTCCTAAGCTAGCTCCTCAAATTTTCCTTCAAGTACGGTGTCTATGAGCACTTACTTAGTCTTCTAATAGATTCCTTTTGTGTCTATAAGCAGAGTTGACTTCTGTTGCCTACAAAGACCTCTATCCTTTCCAGTCCAAAAAATATGACTAAATCTGTCTACTTCTGTATGTTTCTTTCATCTCGTGCACAAATGCAGAAGCTTTGGTATGTTTCACTGCCTACCCCTCCACTTCCATTATCAACCATCACTGCCTTGTCTTGTGACACAAGAAAGGCCACACCCTCTGCCTGGAAAGGTTTTTCATACATTTCCATTTCCAACACTAGAATATGTTTTAATCCTGCTCTATTCCCTTTATTTGAACTCATCCTACCATGTTATAATTCTTTTTGCTAGTCTATTTTCTCTGGGTGAAATCAAAGCGCTATATCTTTCATTATCATATATCTAGCACAGTGCCTAACATATAATAGGTGTCTAAATTCTTGTTGAATAACGGATGAGAACAAAAATTCTGACATGTAACATGAAGTACACAGTGTCGGTGCCCTACGAAACCCCCTTCACTGGCCAGTGTACCGATTACCCACCTGGTATAAATGTTCACAGCTAATATCTCCCAGCTTCCCCTTTCTTTGGAGAAATGCACTGAAACCACTGACTGACTATAGGAGCATGAAATGTCAATGCCTTGCCTCAGTGTAAGACCATTTCTGTGGTACATGTCACAGATACCCACAGCATCATGCTGAAGCTGAACTATAGCCAATTAATAACCTTAGCTTGCTTAGCTCCTTCTTGGCCTAGTCCTGCTTTCCTCCCTTTCCTTCTTCTAAGAACCATCCCTCAATAAACAATATGCACCAAATCCCCTTCCCAGGTTCTGTTTATAGGAAGCCCAAATTCTGGAGAGGATACTGAGACAGAATTTTTAACATACTTCCTTCCACAATTCAGGCTATTGGAATGAATTCAGGGGACTGAATCAGAGCAAATCTATTTTAGATGGTGTGGTAGTACAAAATGTAAATTGGTGTGTTGCCTACTAAAAGATCTTTGAGACCATAGAAAAGACCCTATGCATAACAAGCCAAGAGGGATAATCTTTCAGTAATTTTTGATAAGATCTTGCCTCTAGGAAAACTTTATCCATTGGACATTAACTCAGAGTAATAACAGGAATAAAGAATGGCCATTTGGTTAATAAGTGCTACTTAAACTGACACAGGAAACAATAGGATTTATATTCTAAGTAACTAAGTAACACTAAATAAAATGTATTTTTAAAATCTTATCTCATATCCAAAGAAAGGTATGAATTATTCTCTTTATTATGAAGAAGAATTTTTATATAAAGATATTATATGCCAATAATTTCTAATTATATTCTGCAAAAGTATATTTAAAACTGCACTTCCAAACAAACTCACCTAGGCTGAATAAAATAAGGGAATGACTTCAAATATTACAACCGCCCTTGAGTCATTCCCTACATTTAATAGGATTCTTAGTCTGAGCCGCCTTCTGTGGATCAACATTACAAAAGCCCACGTAAACCACAACAATCACTGAGATGGTGACAGTGGCATTACACAACATACATATTGTCAGCCATCTCCATCATGAGAAGGCATCTTTCCACTCTCCATTTATTAGTAGAAGGAGTCTTGAAGCCTAGGGTCTAAGTGTTGGATCTGTCTGCATTTGATGTTGAGCATTGTTTCCCTTACTCCAATCCTCTAGATCTGTTTCTCTATTGTTCATAATTTATTATTTATGCACTACTTCTTTATAAAAACAGAGTAAGTATATAAGATCACCAAGAGGGGAAAGTTGGTGACATCAGCCCAACATTTTGGACACTGTATCAGCTATCTCTTGCAATATAAAAAAAATTATCCCCAAATGTAGCAGTTTAAAATAATAGGCATTTACTATCTCATATAGTTTCTGAGTGTCAGAAATCTGAGAGTGGCTTAGCTGGCATCACAGAATTTGAAAGGTGCTGGGGAATATACCTCCAAGCTTGTTTACATTATTATTGACAGGTCTGAACTCTTTGTTGGCAGTCAGCTGGAGGCTTCTAGTTCTCACAATGTGGTCTTCTTTATAGGCTGCCTCAATGTCCTCATGACAGGCATCTAGCTTCCCAGATGTGAGTGAACTGAGAGAGCAAGAGTGATTGAGCAAGAGAGTTATCCAAAATGAAAGTGGAATTCTTTTATAACCTAATCTTGCAAGCGACACACCAACTCTTCTGGCATATGCTATTGTTCACAGAGATGAACCCTGGTTTCATGTGCGAGAGAACTACACTGGGATGTGACTAACAAGAAATGGAGATAAGAGGCAGCCACATTAAAGCCTTGCTGCCAAGGGCACCTGGGTGGCTCAGTTGGTTAAGTGTCCAACTTTGGCTCAGGTCATGATCTCATGGTTTGTGAGTTCGAGCCTCGTGTCGGGCTCAGTGCTGACAGCTCAGAGCCTGGAGCCTGCTTCAGATTCTGTGTCTCCCTCTCCTTCTGCTGCTCCTCCCTCTCCTTCTGCTGCTCCTTCTGCTGCTCTGTCTCTCCCTCTCAAATATAAATAAACAAAAAAAAATTTTAATAATAATAAAAAATACTGTCTGCCATAGACACATTTTTTAAAGATATAAGGTACAAGATAAAAGGTACAGGAAGGTGCATGGACCACGGCTGCTGCAAAGGTGGGCATCATTATTCATTATACGGCTCCAGAAGAGCTCTAGCTCAGAATCAGCTGATACTAAGTACAAAAGTGAGATGAGGGGGAAAAATAGAAGTGATGAATTAAAGGACCACCATAGAAAGGAAGCATGCATCAGACCCCCATTCTACACTCCAGCAGTGCTTATTCCTGGCTGAAGCTCTAAAACAAGAATAGTGCTCTAAAACAAGAACAGTACACTCAGATGTCATGGAGGAGGGGAGTTAGGAACATGCAACTTAAATGAGTGGGGAGTAAAGAAGACTAATCTGGGACTTGAGGTAACAGATTTACTTTAAATATTAAACACATGGCAATATTCTTCATGTCTACAATAAAATATGACCTTTTTCATTTTCATAAAACACAGAACATATCTATCATTTTTCCTCCTTTGGTAGGGAAATTATTAGTCAGCAATTATGACAATAAACATTTTTTGAGGACTTGTTATGTGCCAAGTACTATTCTAGGGATAGGGTAGAAAACAAGATAGCTAAAAACCGTACCCTCTAGGAGCTTGAATTCTATTGAAGTAAAAGAGATATAAGCATGAAAAGAAATAGATAAACGGTGCTTGGAAAAAATTATGTAGGGTATAATGACAAGAGGGGATCTGAGCAACTCTGGCTAAGTGGTCATACAGAGAGCCTCTTTGATGAGATACCATTTGAGCTAAGAGCTGAATGATGAGAAGGAAACACATACAAAAAAGACTAGGGCGAACAGAGTTCCAAGCACAGAGAACTGCCAATCAGATGCTAAAATGAAAACAAATTTGACATGATTAAGGTAATAAATGAGTACAATCAGGGTGTGGCAGACAGAGAAATATTCCTCATATAACTCTCGCAAAATAACAAATAGCAATAAACATTCAGCCCCAGCGTTGGGAAAACAAAAGGGAGCAGTAGGGACTATGCCGGACTGAAGAGCAAATGGTTTATTTCGATGGGGCAGCTATGTTGTAGTCTCAGATGACTGTTGTCACTTACAGATAGTTCAAGAGGAGCCACAAATACAGTTTTCTCGGAAATATCTCATTTTTCAGAGGTTGGCTGAAATTATAAAACAAAAACAACATCCATTCTGGCTGTTGGTATGCAACCTTCATTCTAAGGAAATTCAGTAACATATTTTGAGGACTTAAGGCTCTTGGTGTGTGGTTATTGCCTTAGAAACGGCCTTTTTCACTTTAGACAGAGATGAGTATGAAGTGAAGCAGTCTATCTGTTCTCTCCTTGCCTATGAATCCTAAAGGAAAAAAAAAAAACATTAAAGGAGTAGAGGGAAGAGCTAGAATAAAAAGTTTGAAATCTCCTAGAACACAGAGCAGAAAGCAAAGAGTTGGGGGGAGGGGGAGACAAAAATTAGCGTCAATCAGAATCAAAAAGTTTGAACTTAAAAAGAATAAATAAATAGCAGCACAAAAATTCTAGAGCTCAAAAAAAAGGGGGGGGGGGCGTTTAGATTTAAAAGGCCCACTAACTACCAAACAGGATGAATGCAAAAAGACCCACTCCTAGACACAAAACTCTGATGCATCAGAACACCAAAGAAAAAGAGATCATAAAAATTTTGGCTATGAAGCAAAATAAAATAAAACAAACATAAATCAGATAGCCTATGAATCAACCTGACCTAATCCTTCTTATAAGCAACAGGTATTTCAGAAACCAGTGAGGCAAATGACAAAAAAATTCTAAGATTCAATGATATCTCAAGTGATAAGAGCACTACTATGTGGCCTTTGTCCCTGGTTCCTGACACAGAGCTCCTAAATCCTTTAGGATTTCCTGGGTGATAGGTGTGTCTTTTGTTCTAATGAGCTGATTCTTGGTGGTCTCCTGACTGGGGAGTGGTCACAGGGAAGACCAAGCCATGATTAGAAGTTTAAATTTTCAGGCTTTCTCCCCATTCTCTAGAGATGGGACAGGGACTGGAAATGGAGTTAATAATCGATCATGCCTATCCATTCCATTTTAACATGAATGGAGTTACACAGACCTCACAGGGTAAGGGCTCTGTCCCATGAAACAGCCCCCCGACCCCCCGCACATCAGATGCCAGTCGCAAGTAGTAGGTCCTCCTACTATTTGATGAAGCCTCCACAAAAATCCCAAAGTACAGGATTCAGAGAGCTTTGGGTTGGCAAACACATCTGCATCCAGGGAGGGTGATGCATCCCAATTCCACAGGGACAGAAGCACCTGTACTTGAGACCATTCTTGACCTCACCCTATGTTTGTCTTCACCTGCTTTTTGTTAATTTGTATCCCTTACTATAGCCTTTATTCTATAATAAACTGGCAAAGTGTAAGTTAAATGTTTCCCCAAGTTCCATGCTATTTTAATAAATAATTGAATGGGGTGGGGTATCAAGCGAACCTCTGATTTGTAGCCAAGTTGTACAGAAGTTATGGGTAACCTGGGGACCTACTATTTGTGACTGGCATCTGATGTAGATCCAGGAGACCTTACATTTAGAGAAAACAGGGAACAGCCAAGGGACCAGTAGGACATTTTGCATTCTTTTAGTCACAGCAAAGAGATAAGCCAAGAAGGCATTTGGAATTTGATCAAGTAAAGATTTTGGTAAAGGCAAAACTTCACCACCTGGAAATGAGGTCCCCAACTTTTGATAATTATATTGTAATATGAAATAACACATATGAATAAAGTACTTTGTAAATTCAAGTGGGGCTGCACCTTGGGAGAAGGCTGGGTAAAAGGTTTGGAAACAGGTTTGTAGAACAGAATAAAAATAAATGGTTTTTTTATTTTTAAAATATAAATATAAATAACTTTTTATTTTTTTAAATATAAATTTCTTTATATTTAAAAGAGTGACCTGGACCTGTGTGCTATGATGTTTCTGATTCTGATAAACCTGTTGTTTGGTCAGAATCAGAATAAATGAAGGAAATGGATGTATAATCACAATTTGTTCTACCTGCCTCTTTAGTATCTATCAATCTGAAACGTTGAAACCACCTATAAAAGGAAGTAAAACTACGCATTAAAATGGTGGGCTCTTGTAGAGAAACCTAAGAGATCAGAGAGGATAAACAGACTAAATTAGGAATTAGGAAAAGCTTTATAAAATGAAGATATTTAAACTAGACTCAGATGACTGGGCTTTTCTCGGGCATTAAATAGAGAAAGGAGTTTTTCCTAGGGAGAGAGTATAACATGGCTTATTCAGGGAAGATTCATCATGTCTTAACCTAAACTAATATCCAGAATACTGACGGTAGTATAAAAAGAGAGAAAAGTTATGATGATGCTGAAGATATTCTGATTCTCTTCAAAGCATAATGCATGCCTGCCTGCATGTTGAAGCATCATGAGGCACATAGATATTCTGAAAGTCTCAGAGGAACCACTGATGAGTCCTAAGCATATACAGATGTACTCTCAACCTTAGGTGGACACAAAAACTTTCTTGAAAGAAAACTTCATGAAAAGGTTAATTTTAACTAGCCTTATAGTAGATAGTGGTTAGGAATAACTACAAGCTAGAATTATGCTAAGGGAGGAAATTGACATTCACAAATCATGTCAACATGGCTGTCCCCATCTTTAAATGAATAGGTTGCCCTGAGAGAAAACACAGCAACACTTAGAGCAGTACTATGTCCACTTTGTAAGATGTGCAGACCCTGATAGTACAGGGATTGGAGTATGAAATATGGGAAGCTTGCTTGATCTAAGCCAGAGCAGCCTGAAAGGAATGAGTGGAATGGAATGGTGTCTGTGAACTTTCAACTCTCAAGATGAAGAGTGCCCCTAGGTGTTGGGGGTAGAGGTGATGGCAATGGGAACAAGAAAAGGATCCCACTCTCTCATTTGAGTGTTGGTATAAGCTGTACAGGTAAGTGCTAATGAGTTTGTAATATCGCTTTGTTACTCAAAAGGAAGCTGGTAGATTCCTTAATTTTACTCTTTGAATTGTTAAAACTGTCTATTTCAAAATACCGGAGGATTCTAGATAACAGAAGCAAAGGGTTGGGAGTTCCTCAGATCTGGGTTCTGATCCCAGAGTCAATACTTAGTATGAAACTTTTTCCAATTTACTCAAAGCTCTCTGGGCTTCACTTCCCTCCACTAAAAAATAAGGATGAATATGCTTTAATTTCCAGGATAGATGTGAAGAATAAATTATATAATGTATAGAAAGTGCCTAGAGGAAGGGCACTTGAAATGCTTAGCTTCTACAACCCTTGGTTTCAGTCTATTTTCCTTCAGACACAAAGGAGGTGCAGCTTATCATGAAGGAAGGACGTATAGAGCTAGAGTTTTTCTATAGCTAAACAAGAGAAATCAGACTCAGTTAAAAAAAAAAAAATTCTGGGGCACCTGGCTGTCTCAGTCAGGTAAGTGTCCGACTCTTAATATCAGCTCAGGTCATAATCTCACAGTCATTAGATCGAGCCCCATATCAGGCTCTGTGCTGAATATGGAGCCTGCCTAAGATTCTCTCTCTCTCTCTCTCTCTCTCTCTGCCCCTCTCCCCCAACTTGTGCTCTCTCTTCCTCATCACTCTCTCTCAAAATAAATAAACATTAAAAAATAAACCTTTAAAAAATATTCTACTGAACAACAGCTGTATGCTTGGTGTTTTATTTTGAACTATAAAAGTATTACATTACTACTTATGGCTGATAACCAGATTAATCTTTTTTTCTAAAAGATTAGGGATATTTTATCTTTACTGAGGACTCACAATAAGCCAAGTAATATTGTAGCATGCACAAGATTCCATGTATTTAGGCTGTGAGAGTAATGAGGAATAATTTATCTCTTAAAAATGTGTTGGCCCTGAAGTATCCAGCAATTAGCTGCTGTCACTTGCACCTGCTTTGGAAAAAATGATGTGGTTTCCCATGAATGAGGTGAATTGGGGCAAGCTACCCATTAAAGAGTTGATTTCTTCACTACTCTTAACAGTTTGTCTATTCTATGTACAACCTTACCAATGTTAGAAATATCCAGGGAAACTCTTAACCAAAGTGAGTAACTGGAGCTGTGTTTTCCTTATAGGCAATGCCCGAGTGTGTATTATGAATCTTCATCTGGGTTTATCAATAAGGAAGAAAATGGCATGGGGTCTAGCCAAAAACAAAACAAAACAAAACAAAAAAAAAAACAAAAACAAAAAAAAACCAGTAACCTTTCCTGACATAGTTTAGGCACATGTTTTCAATCAAATTAACCAGCTGATGTGAACTTGTAGAAGAAAAAGATTAGAGAGAAACAGCTAAACAGATAGCTAAAAAGACAGAGAGCATGGTAATTATTAAATTTCCACTTCATTTTGTTTCAAACTAAATATATATGAAAATTGCCTAAGATTATACCAGTCTATGCATAAGAGCATAAAAGCTGACAAATTTTATCACAATAAATGCAGCATATAGCTTATGGTCTACATGTAAAATTCAGTGAACACAATGAACTGAAAAGCTGATTCTGCAGACATTAAAGCTAAAGAGGAGTCCTCAACATATCTCCAAAGATGGCCCACGGATGAGCCAAAACATACAATCAAGATGTATGAGGACAATGCACTTTATTTGGGGTCATGCATAGTTTCTTCAGCCTAAGAATGGAGTTTCTGCTAAAGAGGAATTTCTGAGAAAGAGATAGTTCTGAGAAAGTTACTTTTACTTAGTAGTATCTGTTTGATATGATAAATTAATAAAATAATTTAGAATAATGGACAAAAATCTCTCTTCTGAAGGAAATCCCCAAATATTAAGAATGTGATCATAATGAAAAAAATGCAACCATAATGAAAACTATACAAACTCCTGTATCTTGAAAGCATTTTTTAAATTGCTTTTATATGTTTGCAATATGAAAGGTATATAATTTGTCTTTCTCTGCTTAGGAATTATATAAAGCTAAAATTAGTAGCACAATGAAAATTTAAAAAAACTGCTTCATTTTCTATTTTTTTCACAAAAATAACATAAGTTGACCATTTTTAAAAGAAAACAATTGGATGATTAACACCTGAATGTTATCTGCCAACCAACAGAGCATTTTTATAATTCAAATAAATAAACTTATTTCAATCTAAGAATTTCTTTGTTACTAACATGTGGCTCAAAGTCTCCATTTGAACAATATTATCTTTGATGTTCTTTTTTTTTAATGTTTTATTTATTTTTGAGAGAGAGAGAGAGAGAGAGAGAGAGAGAGCGAGCGAGCATGAGTTAGGGAGGGGCAGAGGGAGAAGGACAGAGGATCTGATGTGGGTTCTACGCTGACAGCAGAGAGTCCAATGCAGGGCTGGAACTCACAAACTGTGAGATCATGACCTGAATTGAAGTCAGACGCTTAACTGACTGAGCCACCCAGGTGCCCTAATACTCATTATCTTTAAAAAAGACATGCATCCTTCTGCTGGCATATGGATATTCTGTATGGAAAAATGATTCTAATCCAGCATAATTTAAATTCAAGGTCGTATGTATTTTCACATACTGTATATGAAAGAATGGCAAGAACAATTCCCGAAGTCTAAACTCTAACATCATGTATTTCCGTGCCTTTTTAGAATGCTTATGCATTGAAATGAAGTCTAATTTTTCAATGTACTGAAAATAGATACAGAAAAATTGATATCAGATAGGAAGACTAATCCAAAACTTTAAAATAAGACAAGTGATAAATGAAATTGTGTGTCACTTTGAAGAAGTCAAATCAAAACTAAAAATAGCAGAGAACACCCAAATTTTCATTTCCCCAACACTCAGGATAGAATTTGAGTTAAATGACCTTTAATCTGACTTTTAACATGAACATTGCATGTCTTCTAATTTTAACATAAATGACTGAGGCTATTAAGATGTAATTTTAAGCTATTGTAGTATTGAAATTAAAAGTAAGGGTTATGACATTTACTACAGGTCCTGGACATAAATTAACACACAGTTTGAGAAGGACTCAATTTGGGTTGGCTCCATTAAGCTTATATAAAAGAACATTATTAAGCAATGGTATTAGCACAAAAATTAGTAAAATTAAAAACTAAATGCAAAAACAGTTTAATTCATCTGTTTTTCCTCCTACACCAGGGCCTCTCCCTGAAATGGTATCTCCACTCTTCAGCCAACTCTAATCCATCATCTCACAGGAGAGCCTTCCTGACCTTCATGAAAGCCTTCTCTGACTTTCTTGAATATGTAATTCCCTATCATAAGCATTCATATCATCATGTACCTTTACTTCAAGGCAATGGTCACAGATAATGTTTTATTGATATGTATGTAATTTGATAAATGTCCACTTATCTTTCACACTGCTCATGTTTCTGCTTCTGCAATGTATCTGTATTTACAATCCATTGATTCTCCAGCACTAACCAAAAAGTAAATTTTCTACCAAAAAAGAAAAAAAATTTTCTTTGAACACCAATTTGAATCAACACACCAATTTGAATAAAATCACATGATTTTTTTAGATAGATAAACTATACAAATTTTTAGTTCTTTTGTGGATTTTTTTCTGGCACAGACATAGCCACTGAGTAAGCTGATACTTTCCTTTATAAATTTATCAGGAAGATAATGGTAGCTATTATGAGATAGATAGACAGACAGACAGACATAAAGCCCTGATAAACATATTTAGAAAATAGTGCTTCATTTTAATTCTTCAAATAGTAAACAAATAAATTGTTTAAAAAGAAAACAAACATCTAAAAAAAAAAGAGTAAATACAATCATTGATTCTAGCCCAAATAGAAAATTTTTAGGCCAGGGGCGCCTGGGTGGCTCAGTCAGTTAAGCATATGACTCTGGATTTCAGCTCAGGTCATCATGTCTCAATCATGTACTCTGCACTGGGTATGGAGCCTGCTTAAGATTCTGCCTCTCCTTCCGCCCCTCCCCTGCTCACACTCTCACTCTCTCTTTAAAAAAGGAAAGGAAAAGGGGAAAGAAAAAAGAAAAGAAAAGGGAAGAGGAAGGGCTAAGCTAAAATTCTCAAAGGACATATATTTAATATATTAAAGAACTAGAATGTAATACCTATCCTATCATAAACCAGAGAAAGGGTAATGACAGAGAATTAATTATGCATTTGGGGTAGGAGGATAAGCGTGGTAGCCCACAAGGAGAGTGAAATGATTGATGCTTATTACATAATATTTATAAAACCAGAAAATATATTAATAAACCAGGTAGTGATATATCAATGTTAAATGTTTTTTAAAAGCCTCCTTACCATTGAATCTGAATGTTAACTCATTTCCAGCATCCAAGAACTTCCAAAAAACTCAATATTTTGTTTTCTTTTTCCTCAAAGGAAGTCTCTCATACAATTAGTGAAAATTTCCTTAGCCTAAAATTGCTTTCTCAAAACATCTCAATTCTTCTGACCTATAATTTAGACTCTGTAAGGGACGGCAAAGAGTTAAAAGCAGATTGAGAAGAGAAAAACATAATAAAATTTTAGTTTTGAAAAGAATGTCTACTGGAATGTTTTTCTCCTTTAGAGGAACTCTGTGGCATAGGAAGCTTAGAGGAAAAAATAGCAAGCTGCAAATACAGGTAAGAAGAAATTGACTGGTGCTTTATCCTGAGTACAAAAGGTAAAGAAGACATACAAGAAGTGGACAGACTACAAAACTTTACCAAAGAAAATTAAAAATCAAACCACATTTGTATTATATACTTCAACTAATACCTACATCCTAAAATGGAAATTCAACTTTAATAAATAATATAGATTTTTAAAATCTTTACCAATTAACTTGAAGCTTCAAAAATGAGAAAGGATGTGTCTAAACCCAAAGATATTGTGGAAATAAAATGTCTAGGAATAAACAGATTTCAATGCTTCAATGAAGTGAAGTAGTGAACAGAACCATCATAACAGGAGCAACTGTTTTTCCCGTCTTACAGATCTACCTGGTGCCAGCATGAACCTTAGAGATTACTATTTTACTTTCAATTGTGGCTTTTTTTTTTAAATACAAGAAAATGATGACATGAGGAAAAATTGTTAAATAATGAGGGAGATATCTCCAAAACCTTATAATTGTTTTTTTTTTTTGGGGGGGGGGGGGTTGGTCTGATTTTCTTTTTTTTGCCATTAATAGAGTTGGATGGTAGATTATATAGTACTCATTTTTATATTTTTTTAAAATAAACATGTGATTTACATCTATTTTATGTTATGATATACATTAAATAATAAAAATAATTTTTAAAAGTCTTAGCATCAGACCATAATACACATTTTTGTGAATTCCCTTTCTCAAGTACTATTTATACAGAAATATACAGGTTTTATCACTAATTTAGGTGATACAGAATATGTAGGTTATAATCACTATTATGCAAATAATTTATATCCTTTCTCCATTTAATGTGACAGACTGTGTTTTTCAAGAATGACTATAGAGGGGCCTGGGTGGCTCCATTCGTTAAGAGTCCAACTCTGGATTTTGGCTTAGGTCATGATCTCATGTTTAGTAAGATCGAGCCCCACATCAGGCTCTATGCTGACAGCATGGAGTCTGCTTGGGATTCTCTCTCACTCTCTCAGCCCCTACCCCCACTCATGCTCACTCTCTCTCTAAAAATAAATAAACTTAAATAAAAAAAATAAATAAACTTTGACTTATGGAGAGGTAGGATCTACGTTCCCTTGCCTTGAATATCGGCTAACTTGTGACCATGGTGGAAGTGATGGTATGGCTTCTGAGGCTATAAAGGTGGTAGAGCTTCTGTCTGGTGCCTTCGGAACACTTGCTCAGAGAACTCTCCCACAATGCCATGAAGGAGGCCAAGCAGCCCACAGAGAGATACACATGGACAGAAACCAGGCTTTCAACCCAGCTGAAAGCCAGCACAACTTGCTAGCCATCTAAGAGAACAATCTTAGAAGTGAATGCTCTAGTCCCTAGTTGAGCCTGCCTTGGTGATGTCACATACAAAACAGAGAAGTCTTCCCCAACAAGTTCTGCTCAAGTTACAGAATCTTAAGTTAAATAAATTATTGTTGCTTTAAGAAGTTTGGAGTGCTTTCTTACACAGCAACAGATAATCAAATATTTGACCTTGTATCGTATTTGTATTAATATAAACATTAGTTTATATCAGTTTAAACTATACTATATTCTGATGAAAGAATATACTATAATTTAATTAGACATTCTCGGGAAATGGATATTCTTAGAGTTGTTTCCTTATGCTTTACAGAAATAAGATAAATGTCTGAAGATTTAGGACATAGAAAATATCTAATGGTGAAAAAGATCTCAAGAAAAGAGAGGCTTTAATATCTCCCCAATTGCCTAAAATAAAATACCTGACGCATCCGTTAAACTCTAATAAAAATGATTTAAGAGAAAAATATTAGCTTTCATCATTTAAAACTCTAAATAAATGTTATTTCAATTTTGTAAAATAATTATATTTTACTATATTCTCCTGTTACAAAAAGACTAACTGCTGAAAAAAATACAATAACTATTTCTCAAAAACTATTTTGTCTTAATCTATAGCCTTAATATTTCTAAATAAAATTAATTTGAAACACAAGTAAAATTTTAACTGGCAGAATTTAAAAGAGAGTGTTCCAAATGTCATTTCATGATCTAGTGCCAGAATGACATCCTAAGACTCAAGAGAGTTGTTTAATAATACAAATTCTTCTGGGGCACCTGGGTGGCTCAGGTGGTTAAGTGCCCAACTCTTGATTTCAGCTCAGGTTATGATCTCATAGTTCGTGAGTTCAAGCCCCACATCGGGCTCTGCGCTGACAGAGTGGAGTCTGCTTGGGATTCTCTCTTTCCTCTCTCTCTCTTGTTCTTTCTCTCTCTCTCCCCAAAATAAATAAATATACTTAAAAAGTAATAATAATACAAATTCTTGCTTCCTTTCCAATATCCACCCAAAGAAATTCTTATTTACTAGCTCTGAAAGATGTGGGTATTTCATTGTGATATCTTGTCATATACACTCCCTTCTAAGTCCCCATTCCCAAAAAGGTGGTTCACTTCCTTTCTAAATTGGGTTTCTTCAACTGAGCTCTAAATCCTGTGTTCTTGCTCCAGCCACTCTTTCTTCCCCACTTTTATCTCTTCCCTGTCAATAGATATATGCTTTAATTTTATTTTTACATTAATTCTCACATGCCACTAACTCTTTCAAATGTTCTCAAGTCTTTGATTTTAAAAACATACTTCTTTCACCTACATTCCTCTTTGGGCTATTATTTTATTTCTTATATTCCTTGTCTTGCTTATTTTTTTGTTTTCAAACAAATACGCAAAACATCCTGCTTCCATTTCCTTCATGCCTGCACCTGGCTTTTTTCCTACCTCCTGTGTTGCCAACTCTAAAGATTATTTTTCATTCTCTTTCACTCTTTTCCTGAAGTTTCTCATTTCTTCTTCAAAGTCTTTGTTTGCTTGGCTTCCATGGCATTCTTCCATCTTGGCTTTTTTCTTACCCTTCTGGATCTCTTTTCCTACCTTAATCTCCTTATGTTGCTTCCTCCACAGTAAAGCTAACTTCCACTATACCAACTCAAAGAGGGCTTCTCCTCCACAGACCATTTTATGAGGACATCCATCCTCCTACTAACTTTCATGGATACAACTCCAAAGTCTTCATCTCTGATCCTAACTTATTCCTGATATTCTGTTCATGTCATTAACTATTAACTAGATATTCACTCTCCAATTCTCTAACATCAGAATCAAAGTACTGAGAAGTAACTGTTATCTTCCTGGCCACCTACACCTACATGTTCCTCCAGAAACAATGAAAACCACTGAGTTATTCTATTATTATCCATAACCTATTTACTAAGACAAACTTAAGGTTTTTTTTAAATTAAAAAATATAGGGGCGCCTGGATGGCTTAGTCGGTTGGGTGGCCGACTTCGGCTCAGGTCATGATCTCGCAGTCCGTGAGTTCGAGCCCCGCGTCGGGCTCTGTGCTGACAGTTCAGAGCCTGGTGCCTGTTTCGGATTCTGTGTCTCCCTCTCTCTGACCCTCCCCCATTCATGCTCTGTCTCTCTCTCTATCTCAAAAATAAATAAACGTTAAAATTAAAAAATATAAAGTCTACAAAGCACAAATAATAAAATTAGTTTCTGTCATGATGAAGGGATAGGTAAGTATACTAGAAATTAACTTTTGTTTAACCAATCTTTGAAAAGGCCCTTAAAAAACCCATCAGCAATAATATATATATAATATTAATATATAATATATAATATATATTATGCAGATACATTATAAATATTGGAACTATTAGTTCTTTTCTAAGTTTTTTCAATAAACTTGAATCTCCAAATTATAGTTTCCAGTATTACATAGTCTTCATGTATTCTGAGTATTAAAATATGCAAAATTATGTAAAATTGAAACCATGACATTTTTAATGGAAAAAATCAAATTCACCTAAGCTACACTCTCATTTTATACACTTTAATAATATGTTAAAATGTAACTTTGACTGAGGTACAAAATATACAAAGCTGGCTGTCAGAGGAAGATTGCAATTTTCAAAGGAAGTACCTGAAAACTCTATGACTCTTAAACCTTTCATCTACATTAGTAGAAGTGTCAGTATTTAGAGATTAACATAATAAAGACTGAGAGAAGATTTTGGAGAGATCTTCTTTGTATACCGAAGCCCCAACCTCTAATAACAGGGAAGAAAGCAGGGGTGTCTGCTCCTTTACTCTCAGTTTCATATATGGCCCTCAAAGTTTCAGAGTGATATGGTACAGTGGTATCTGACTTCTGGCTAAAATATCTAAAAAGTCAGAGAGGAGTTATTCACTTGCTCTGAAGGCAAAAGAAGTGTGATAGAATCAGCTTACATTCCCAGAGTTTTTCTGGTCAACGAAGGTGTTTCCCATGGGCCACATGTAGACCATATTTGAAAAAATGCTGGTGGGGTCAGCTGGTCTAAGTATGATCTAAGAGAGCTACCTAGAGAGGATCTGAGACCTCATAAGAAACTGCAGGTGTCAACACCAGATGCCTAAGGACTTAAGAAGCAGTAAGTTTACAGTAATCAAGACACTTTCATTCAGGTAGGGAACAGAAGGTGAGCCTACAAGATACTCTTTTTAGACCTAAAGACACCTCCAGACAGAAAGTGAGGGGATGGATAACCATCTTTCATGCTACTGGATGTCAAAAGAAAGCCAGGTTAGCCATACTTTTATCAAAGAAACTAGATTTTAAATCCAAGACTGTAACAAGAGATGAAGAAGGCACGCTAGCATAATAAAGGGGTCTGTCCAACAATTGTAAATATTGAGACCTCTAACTTTGGAGCACCCAAAATATAAGTCAATTAATAATAAACATAAAGAAACTCACTGATAATAATAAAATAATAGTAGGGGACCTTATCACCCAACTTATAGCAATAGACAGATCATCTAAGCATAAAATCAAGAAGGAGGGGCACCTAGGTGGGTCAGTCAGTTGAGTGTCTGACTTTTGATTTGGGCTCAGGTCATGATCCCAGGGTTGTAGCATCAAGCCCTGCATCAGACTCCACACTGAGTGTAGAGACCACTTAAGACTCTTTCTCTCTCTCCCTCTGCCCCTCTCCCCCAATCACACTGTCTCTCTCAAAAATAAAAATAAAAATATTTTTTTAAAAAAAGAAAATCAACAAGGAAACTACAGCTTTGAATGACACACTGAACTAGACTTACTTAACAGATATATTCAGAACATTTCATCCTAAAGCAGCAGAATACACATTATTTTCGAATGCACACCGAATATTCTCCAGAATAGATCACATACTGGGTCACAAATCAGGTCTCAACAAGTACAAGAAAATCGAAATCCTACCATACATATTTTTTGCCCAAAATGCCATGAAACTGGAAGTCAACCACAAGAAAAAATGTGGAAAGACCACAAAAACATAGAGGGTAAAATACATCCTACTAAGAATAAATGGGTTGCTCATGGATTAGAAGAACAAAATTGTTAAAATGTCAATAGACCCACAGCAATCTACACATTCAATGCAATCCCTATCAAAACACACCAGCATTTTTCACAGAACAAAAGCAAACAATTCTAAAATTTATATGGAATCAGAAAAAACCCCAAATAGCCAAAGTAATGTTGAAAAAGAAAACCAAAGCTAAAGGCCTCACAATTCCAAACTGCAAGCTGTATTACAAAACTATAATTATCAAGACAGTATGGTATTGGCACAAAAACAGACACATCAATCAATTGAATAGAATAGATAACCCAGAAATGGACCCACAACTATATGGCCAAATAATCTTCAATGAAGCAGGAAAGAATATCCAATGGAAAAAAGTCTCTCCAGCAAATGGTGTTGGGAAAACTGGACAGTGACGTGCAGAAAATGAAACTGGAAACTTTCTTAGACCATGCACAAAAATTCGAAATGGATGAAAGACCTAAATGTGAGAGAGGAAACCCTCAAAATCCTACAGAATAAAACAGGCAGCAACCTCTTTGAACTAGGCCGCAGTTACTTCTTAGTAGACAGGTTTCTTCAGGTAAGGGAAACGAAAGCAAAAACGAACTATTGGGACCTCATCAAGATAAAAAGCTTTTCTACAGTGAAGGAAACAATCAAAACTAAAAGGTAACCAACAGAATGGGAAAATATATTTGCAAATGACATATCAGATAAGGGGTGAGTATGCAAATCTGAAAATAACTTACAAACTTAAAACCCAAAAAACAAATAATCCAATGAAGAAACGGGCAAAAGATATGAATAGACACTTTTCCAAAGAAGACATCCAGATGGCTAACAGGCACATGAAAAGATGCTCAATATCACTCATTGTCAGCGAAATACAAATCAAAACCACACTGAGATACCAACTCACACTTGTCAGAATGGCTAAAATTAACAACCAAGAAACTATAGATGTTAGCAAGGATGCAGAGAAAGGAGAACCCTTTTTCACTATTTGTGTGAATGCAAACTGGTGCAGTCATTCTGGGAAACAACATGTAGGTTCCTCAAAAAATTAAAAATAGAACCACCCTATGACCCAGCAATTGCACTGCTAGGTATTTATCCAAAGGATACAAAAATGCTGATCAAAGGGGCACATGCACCCAAATGTTTATAGCAGCGCTATCAACAATAGGCACATTATGGAAAGAGCCCAAATGTCCACTGACTGATGAATGGATAAAGAAGATGTGGTATATATATATATGTATATATATATACACAATGGCATACTACTCGGCACCGGAAAAGAATGAAACTTTACCATTTGCAACAGCATAGATGGAACTAGAGGACATTATGCTAAGTGAAGTAAGTCAGTCAGAGAAAGGTATCATATGACTACACTCATACTTGGGAATTTGAGAAACACAACAGATGAACACAGGAGAAGGGAAGGAAAAATAAGATAAAAACAGAGGGAGGCAAACCATACAAGACTCTTAAATAAAAAGAACAAACAAGGTTGCTTTAGGAGAGGTGGGGGAAGAGAATGGGTTAAATGGATGATGGGCATTAAGGTGGGTACTTGTTGGGATGAGCACTGAGGGTTATAGTTAAGTGATAAATCACTGGGTTCTACTTCTAAAGCCATGACTACACTGAATGTTAACTAAATTGAATTTACATATAAACAAATAAATACTTTATAGTTTAAAAAAGAAAAAGTGGGTTAACCAGGAAATTAAAGAAGAAATTTTTAAAAAATACATGGAAGCAAATGAAAATGAAAACACAACAGTCCAGAACCTTTGGGATGCAGCAAAGACAGACCTAAGAGGAAAGTACATTGCAATCAGGCCTAACTCAAGAAGCAAGTCTCAAATACCCACCATAACTTTACACCTAAAGGATCTAGAAAAGGAACACTAAAAAAAGTGTAAAGTCAGCAGAAGAGGGTCAATAATAAAGATTAGAGCAGTAATAAATAATACAGAAACAAACAAAAAAGCCAGCTCAATGAAAGTGAGAGCCAGTTTCTTTGAAAGGATTAATAAAATTGATAAACCACTAGCCAGACTTACTGAAAAGAGAAAGGACCCAAACAGATAAAATCATGAATGAAGGAGAAGAAATCACAACCAACACCACAGATATACAAATAATTATATGAGAATTTATGAAAAATTATATGCCAACAAATTGGCAATCTGGAAGTAATGAATAGATTCCAAGAAACATAAAAATGGCAGGAAAAGAAAATTTGAACAGGCCGATAACAAGCAAAGAAATTGAATGGGTAATCAAAAATTTCCCACAAAAGTCCACGGCCTGATAGCTTCCCAGGGGAGTTTTACCAGACATTTACAGAATAGTTAATATCTATTCTCAAATGTTCCAAAAAAGGAAATGGAAGGAAAACTTCCATTTGGAAAACTTCCAAATTTATTACCTTGGTTGCAAAACCAGACAAAGACCCCACTAAAAAAGAGAATTACAGGCCATAATCCCTAATGAACTGAATGCAAAAATTCTCAACAAGATACTAGCAAATTGAATCCAATGGTACATTAAAAGAATTATTTACCACGATCAAGTGGGATTTATTCCAGGGCTGCAGGGCTGGTTCAATATTTGCGAATCAATCAATGTAATATACCACATTAATAAAAGAAAAGATAAGAACCATACAATCCTCTGAATAGACTCAGAAAAAACATTTGACAAAATACAGCATCCATTCTTGACAAAAACCTTCAACAAAGTAGGGATAAATGGAACATACCTCAACATCATAAAGGCCATGTACAAAAGACTCACAGTTACCATCATTCTCAAAGGGGAAAAACTGAGAGCTTTTCTTCTATTGTCAGGAATAAGACAGGGATGTCCACACTCACCATTGTTACTTAACATATTATTGGAAGTCCTAGCCTCAGCAATCAGACAACAAAAAGAAATAAAGGCATCCAAATTGGCAAGGAAGAAGTCAAACTTTCACTATTCGTGGACAACATAATACTCTATGTAGAAAACCCCAAAGAATCCATCAAAAACTAATACATGAATTCAGAAAAGTTGTAAATATAAAATCAATGTACAGATCTGTTGAAATTGGATACACCAATAATGAAGCAGCAGAAAGAGAAATCAAGGGTTGATCCCACTTACAATTGCACCAAAAACCATAACATACGTGGGAATAAACCTAACCAAAGAGATAAAAGATCTGTACTCTGAAAACTACTGAACACTTGTGAAAGACACTGAAGGTGATACAAAGAAATAAAAAAAGTCCACACTCATGGATTGGAAGAAGAATTATCAAAATGTCAACACTACCCAAAGCAATCTACACATTTAATGCAATCCCTATCAAAATAACACCAGCATTTTTCACAGAACTACAACAAACAATTCTAAAATTTGTATGGAATCAGGAAAGATCCCAAATAGCCCAAGTAAGATTAAAAGAAAACCAGAGCTAGAGGCATCACAATTCCGGACTACAGTCTGTATTACAAATCCATAATTATCAAGAGAGTATGGTATTGGCACAAAAATAGATCAGTGGAATAGAGAACTCAGAAATGGACCCACAACCATATGGTCAACTAATATCCACAAAACAGTAAAGTATATCCAAGGAAACAAATGGTGTTGGGAAAACTGGACAGCAACATGGAAAAGATAAAATTGGACCACTTTTGTGTATCATACACAAAAATAAATTCAAAATAGGTGAAAGACCCAAATGTGAGACAGAAAATCCTCAAAATCCTAGAGGAGAACACAGGTATCAACCTCTTTTAGCTCGGCCATAGCAACTTCTTAGACATTTCTCCAGAGGCAAGAGAAACAAAAGCAAAAATGAACTACTGAGACTTCATCAAGATAAAAAGCATCTGCACAGTAAAGGAAACAGTCGACAAAACTAAAAGGCAGCTAACAGAATGTGAGAAGATATTTGCAAATGACAAATCAAATAAAGAGTTAGAGGGAGCCTGGGTGGCTCAGTCAGTTAAGCATCCAACTTTGGCTCAAGTCATGATCTTGTAGTTAATGAGTTCAAGCCACGCATCAGGCTCTCTGCTGAAAGCTCAGAGCCTGGAGCCTGCTTCAGATTCTGTGTCTCCCTCTCTCTCTGCCCCTCCCACTCTCATACTCTGTCTGTCTCTCAAAAATAAACAAACATTAAAATTTTTTAAAATTAAAAACATATTGGGGCGACTGGGTGGCTCAGTTGATTAAGCGTCTGACTTCAGCTCAGGTCATCATTTCACAGTTCGTGCGTCTGAGCCCTGCATCAGACTCTGTGCTGACAGCTCAGAGCCTGGAGCCTGCTTTGGATTCTGTGTCTCCCTCTCTCTCTGTTCCTCCCCTGCTCTCACTCTGTCTGTCTGTCTCTCTCTCTCAAAAATAAAGATTAAAAAAATTTTTAATAAAAAAATAAAATTAAAAACATATTAAAGAATAAAAGTCAGCAACCAAAATCTATAAAGAATCTATCAAACTCAACACCCCCCAAAAACAACAAATGATTCAGTTAAGAAGTGGGCAGAAGACATGAATGGACATTTTTCCAAAGACGACATCCAGAATGCACATGAAAAGAAGCTCAACATCACTGATCATCAGGGGAAGACAATCAAAACCACCATGAGGTATCACCTCACACCTGTAAGAAGGCTAAAATGAACAACACAGGAAACAACAGATGTTGTCGAGGATGTGGAAAATGGGGAAATCCCCTACACTGTTGTTAAGAATGCAAACTGGAATGCAATCTGGAAAACAGTATGGAGGCTCGTCAAAAAGTTAAAAATAGAATCCTATGATCCAGCAACTACACTACTAGGTATTTACCCAAAGGACACAAAAATACTTATTCAAAGGGGCACATGCACCCCAATGTTTATAGTGGCATTAACAACAATGGCCAAACTATGGAGAGAGCACAAATGCCCATCAACTAATAAATGGATACAGAAGATGTGGTATATATACACAATGGAATGTTACTCAGCGATCAAAAAGAATGAAATCTTGCCATTTGCAATGACATGAATGGAGCTAGAGTATATTTTGCTAAGCAAAATAAGTTAGTCAGAGAAAGACAAATACCATATGGTTTGACTCTTATGTGGAATTTAAGAAACAAAACAGATTAACACAGGGGAAGGGGAAAAAAGAGAGGGAAGCAAACCATAAGAGACTCAAAGATAGAGAAAAAACTGAGGATAGATGGAGGGAGGTACAAGAGGGGATCGGCTAAATGGGTGATGGGCATTAATGAGGGCACTTACTGTGATGAGCACTGGGTGTTGTATGTAAGTCATGAATCACTGAATTCTATTCATGAAACCAATACTATACGTTAGCTAACTACAATGTAAATACAAGATTGAAAAAAATAAAAAAAAAATCACTTAAAAAATAAACAAACAAAAAGGAACAGAAGGTGAGTGAGACCGTAGAAAGAAAATTCCCCCAACAAAGAATCAGATTTAAACATGAATCCAATTTATAACAGTATTAGTCAGGTAAAATCTTGCTTGCTCTTTTATCTCTTCACCACTCTAACCCTGGAGCAGTCAGATGCTGCAGCTAGAACACTGAGGAGGAAGAATAGGAGAATCAGGGGAAGAGGGAAATAGCTGGCTCTGACCTTCTCGCCTCCATGCAGGCAACTGGCCTGCAGTAAATCCAAGCTGGGAGAGAAGAAGAGCCTAGAGTTTAAATCAAGTTTGCAGTTGCTAACTATTACACTGAACTGCTAGACCTATTATGTACTGAGACTATTTGTCATTTAAAAGCATGGGTTTTCTACAACTTAAAAGTGATATGAAGAGTCATGACACAGACATGAACTATCTCCAGGGACAAGGGGAAAATGGACCCACTAAAGAGAAAGAACTTCATGAGTGCACACCAAAAATTTTCTTTGTCATCAAAGAAAGGCTATATACTCATACATGCATTCACACATATACCCATACATAATGTAAAACTCTACTGTACCGTTAATTCTTCAAATTTCACTTATTTTGTATTTCAAATTTTGGTTAAGATACATAATGAAAATGTGATGCATTTTAAATGCTTTTTTTTTTTAATTTTTGAGAGAGACAGAGTACAAGTAAGAGGTAGGGGCAGAGAGAGAGAGAGGGAGACCACAGAATCCCAAGCAACCTCCAGGCTCTGAGCTGTCAGCACAGAGCCTAATGTGGGGCTCAAACTTACAAGCCATAAGATCATGACCTGAGCTGAAGTCAGATGCTTAACCGACTGAGCCACCCAGGATCTCCAAAAAATGTGATGCATTTTAAAGAACTTCAAAGAAGTTCTATAGCTCAAAAATTATTTTTATAATTTTATAATTTGTAAAAGGATTCACTATCAAATATTAACTTCCCTGACTCTTCATTAGAAATGAAAGGAAATTAAATTTGGGATTCAATGGATAGGTCATATTGATTGTTGAAATGAGTACATTCAAAATATATTTAAAATAGTGTTTGTGACATCCCCAAAGGCAAGGGAATTAAAAGCAAAAATGAATTACTGGGACCTTATGAAGATAAAAAGCTTCTGCACAGCAAAGGAAACAACCAACAAAACTAAAAGGCAACCAACGGAATGGGAAAAGATATTTGCAAATGACATATCGGAAAAAGGGCTAGTATCCAAAATCTATAAAGAGCTCACCAAACTCCACACCCGAAAAACAAAAAAAACAGTGAAGAAATGGGTAGAAAACATGAATAGACACTTCTCTAAAGAAGACATCTGGATGGCCAACAGGCACATGAAAAGATGCTCAACGTCGCTCCTTATCAGGGAAATACAAATCAAAACCACACTCAGATATCACCTCACGCCAGTCAGAGTGGCCAAAATGAACAAATCAGGAGACTACAGATGCTGGAGAGGATGTGGGGAAACGGGAACCCTCTTGCACTGTTGCTGGGAATGCAAACTGGTGCAGCCACTCTGGAAAACAGTGTGGAGGTTCCTCAGAAAATTAAAAATAGACCTACCCTATGACCCAGCAATAGCACTGCTAGGAATTTACCCAAGGGATACAGGAATACAGATGCATGGGGCACTTGTACCCCAATGTTTATAGCAGCACTCTCAACAATAGCCAAATTATGAAAAGAGCCTAAATGTTGTCCATCAACTGATGAATGGATAAAGAAATTGTGGTTTATATACACAATGGAGTACTACAGGGCAATGAGAAAGAACGAAATATGGCTCTTTGTAGCAACGTGGATGGAACTGGAGAGTGTGATGCTAAGTGAAATAAGCCATACAGAGAAAGACAGATACCATATGTTTTCACTCTTATGTGGATCCTGAGAAACTTAGAAACCCATGGGGTAGGGGAAGGAAAAAAAAAGAGGTTAGAGTGGGAGAGAGCCAAAGCATAAGAGACTCTTAAGAACTGAGAACAAACTGAGGGTTGATGGGGGGTGGGAGGGAGGGGAGGGTGGGTGATGGGTATTGAGGAGGGCACCTTTTGGGATGAGCACTGGGTGTTCTATGGAAACCAATGTGACAATAAATTTCATATATTGAAAAAAAATTAAAAAAAATAAAATAAAATAAAGTTCATGTAAGAATAAAATAAAATAAAATAAAACAAAATAAAATAAAATAAAATAAAATAAAATAGTGTTTGTGAAAGAAAGCCATGAAAAAAGGTAAGCAAAACTAAGGAGTCCTTTTTTAAAAAGATTTTAAATAATTTATACAAGCACTGCAACAAAGGTATTCATGTGAGAGACATTATTAGAAAATCAGGTTTATTACTGTTTTTAAGAATCCCAGGTGCCACATCCATTCAAAGATATCTGCTTTCTTATCCATCTCAGAAAAATTATTTATAATACCATAACTGGGCTTAAATTCCTTTCATGGAATCTGTGGTATGCACAGCAATAGACTATGGAAGCAATTCATTAGACAGGCTTACCATGGGGCTTATTTGTATTACCAATACATTACAGGAGTTAATTTAGATGAGATGCAAAATAAAAAGACAAATCAAAGTATGGAAAGAGCCCAAATGTCCATTGATGGATGAATGGATAAAGAAGATGTGGTATATGTATACAATGGAGTATTACTCAGCAATCAAAAAGAATGAAATCTTGCCATTTGCTACTACGTGGATGGAACTAGATGGTATTAGGCTAACTGAAATTAGAGAAAGACAAATATCATATGACTTCACTCTATGAGGCCTTTAAGAGACAAAACATGGGCGCCTGGGTGGCTCAGTCGGTTGAGTGTCCAACTTTGGCTTGGGTCATGATCTCACAGTTCGTGGGTTCGAGCCCCACACGGGACTCTGTGCTGGCAGCTCAGAGCCTGGAGCCTGCTTCGGATTCTGTCTCTCCCTCTCTCTCTTTCCCTCCCCTTCTCATGCTCTGTCTCTCTCTCAAAAATAAATAAACATTTTTTAAAATTTTTTAAAAGACAAAATAGATGAACATAAGGGAAGGGAAACAAAAATAATATAAAAACGGGGAGGGGAACAAAACAGAAGAGACTCATAAATATGGAGAACAAACTGAGGGTTATGGAGGGATTGTGGGTGGGGGGGATGGGCTAAATGGGTAAGGGGCACTAAAGGAATCTACTCCTGAAATCATTGTTGCACTATATGCTAATTTGGATATAAATTAAAAAAAAATAAATAAAAAAGAAAACAAGTTTAAAAAAAAGAAAAGAAAAATAAATAAAAAGGGAAATTGTGGACAAACTGAAAGTTAATCATTCAAAACATTGAGAGCTGTGTACTTTGCAATACACAGAAGATAGAAGCCTGTAACAGTTACTGAAGAAGAATATTTAATACTTGCATTTTTATCAATGGTTATATTGTATTAGACAAAAGGTAACTTTCAATATCACAATTTACACACCAAGTAACCTTACTTTACTGATTTTTTGCAAAAAGCCCTGAGACGGTTTTCCTGTCCAATTATAACTTTTACAGATATAATTACTTTTTGACAACTATTCTTTTCCTCTTTTCTGAACAAGTTTGTAATATCTTTTGACTTTTCTCCTGTATCAAATGTGAAAAAACCATTTTCAGTGTCTCTTCCTCTTCTTTTAACAACTAATTATACAGTAGGATGGTTGTCCTTAACCTTCCTTCACTTGCCTATTCACCTCTGCACTTTCCATCAGTATTTGCAACAAAGGACAAAAACATCTGTGTATATGATTTCACACCCCATGGAAATTCTCAGTGAACAGGAACAATATCATATCCATATTTATAACCCTTATCACTCTTAGCTCAATGCTGTGTACATACTACATTCCAAATGCATATTTGATAACTTACTCTAAGATAAGATATCCTTTCTTGACCTGAATCATAGTCTTCAAAGCTGGATCTGCTGTTGGAGTCAGATTTCCCATTTCTCTCTGCCTACCTGGATTTCTGACCATTGCCAGCAGTCAGAGCCTGATGGTGCCACCTTCTGTATCCTTTCCAAGGACTGTATCATAATAGTAGGCTCCCTTACTAACAATGGCCACTTACCTAAACTTTCAACACACTCCCTGAAGACCAGTCCCCCTACCAATTGCCTAGTTTGGAACTTCCTATAAGTCCTTGCCACAGCCCAAAAGACTGTTCACTAAATTCCTGGTCTGGTACATCCAATCCCAAACCCAAGCATGCCCATCAGAAGGCATTCTGCATTATGCAACAAAGTAAGGCTCTTAACTAGTCTAATATCCCAAAATTATTTTTTTTATGATCCAAACAAATGCATTCAACATTACATTAATACATTTAAATCTTAACTACAGGGGATTTACAGCCTCAAATTTAAAGAGAAAGCTGAACTCTTCTTATTTCTCAATTATATTGTATGACAGTTTGTTATTGTTGTTGTTGTTTGTCCAGGTCAGAAAAAAGGAATGTTTTTAGAGTCTCTGAAAAAATGGACTTATCTGGACCATGTGGTCAGTATAGTTAGAGGGAAAAACCCTGTATTTTAAAACAGATGTTATTTTTTTGTAATGTTGCTCTGAATTGGCAGTTGTAGCCCATAGCCCCTAAAAGCTTGTATACAAATAAACATTTTTATTTATTGTACTTATTATAAACATTTTTACTCTTAAAACTTATAACTTCCAATCTAAAATCTAAAAGATTTTTTTAAGGACTTATTTCCTTTAAAAAATTTCCAAGTGTTTCTCGTATTTTCATGTGTCTATTCACACCAAACTCCAATTAAAAAAAAATAAAAATCCAACACCAAACGGCTCATTTGTTAACAACCTTAACACTATGAGATGACTATCCTCTCTACACACATTGCCTGATTTCTACACATAACAAGAACACTACTATAAAAGTGCACAAAGATGACTTTTAAAGTACAAATTTCCTCAAGGAAATTTTCTCATCTTATTTCTTCTGGCCATTTCATTTCAAGGTAACTTTTCCATTTCAAAGTTTAATTATGCTGCCAACATGTTTATAATTTCAGAATTGCGAATCTATGTTCCCAAACCCACTCCTACATGTTTTTCAATTAGAGTCCACTCTTCTGTGGGAAGCACTTCAAAATGAAAAATACTCATCAGAACAAAAAATGTGCTAGAAGATTGACTACTGGCGTCTCTAGAGCTACTTATAATCCAAAATATTTCTTACATACTTGGTTATAAGCCTAAATCACTGCATTTCTATGTGGACTTGAACTATTTCATTGACATCACTGTGGTAAATTTTCAGATGGAAACTATATGAGTGATAACTTTTTACAGAAAGCTAAACAGAACCCATACTACAGAAAGTAGAAAATATATTTGAATAACCTAATAGTATTGGTCTTAACGACCATGTATTTAGGATTTACAATGTGCCAGGTATTATGTCAAGCACTTTCTAGGTTTATAATCATGTGAATCTCATAGAAACCCAATGGTGTAACTTATTAATTCCAGCACAGATCAAGGTGCTGAAGCTTAGACAAGTAAAAAGGGGCAACATCACACAGCCAAATAAATGATAAAAGGTGTGGATTCAAACCTATGACAGTCTGATGCCCAAGTTGACTGTCTTAATTCCTAAAACACAGTGCTTTCCTAAATCTATCTTACTCCACAGGTATTGTTCTAAAAGAAGCCACTGTGGAAATTAAAAATATTTGAACTTTATATTATTGAACTACTTTAATGTTGTTCTATAGCAGTAACTATTCTCTTGGTGCCATTTACAGTGTAGCATCTTAAGACTGGACTAAGATGACCACATGTTCACTGTACAAGAAGTAGAGCATATTAATTGTCACCATCACAATGGGACACAGAATTACAGAAAGGAAGACTTTTCAGAGAACAGAGCTTAGCTTTGCTAGGCAACGGGAATACATGTTTACTCATTTTAAGAAAGATAAAAGGTATAGCAGGAAACTAGATGGCAAGGATCAGGGCTTACAAAGAGACCAGTGGCATTAAGTATTTTGATTCTTCTGTAGTAGTTATCCATTATGTCCAATAATACATGGCTATAATAGAATCAAAATAGGGAAAATGTGGTAATTCTAGATGTCTAAATACCCCAGATAATATGTTTGTGATTAGATACATTGTATTGCATATTATAAAGTAGTATATTCTCCATTAAAGGAATTTCCAAAGTCTACATATAAAACAGAAATTATGAACTGTCCATTCTAGGAACTCCTGATCCTGATTGTAAAGGAAGTTGTTTCTGGCAGAACACAGACACCATAAGGTGCTAACCAATGTTTTATATTTTGGTCCTACATGAACCAATTTTAGCTCCCTGCTGAACTACCTCCCTACATAATTTAACTTCTCTTACACTTACCTTCTTCATGCTTTAGTGTATAGGCAGTGACACGGATGGTGCTGCCCTTACCTGTCAGGGGAGGAGGGCCTTTCATATTCTCTTTAAATAACTAACTCCAAAACATACCAACAAGCCCACCAGGAATGTAGAGACTGGTAATGTCAGTCCATCCAAGTATCTTAAGAGTGTTGATATTTAAAATAGGAGAAGTAGGCTGGTTTATAAATAATACAAGCAGGAAAGGTGAGACTATAATTTGCATAACAAGACAGAACTTCCAACATCTTTTACCACCAACCATCTTTCATTCAATCATTCAACTGGCAGAGCAGGGGAGAAAACAAATTCTTCCTACAATATATTGTTGGCCTTGCAAAGCCTTAGCTCTAGGATGCCATAGTGGAAAAAAACAAAAAGAAATATAAACTTAATCATCAGGGTTTTTTTGCCTGATAGAAAGCACATATCAGAGCTCATTTGAGTAATCAAATCTTTGGGTTGGATTAAACTGCCTTTTCTTGGTCTGTTTTCCAATAAACTTTTATTCACAATAACAGGTAGTATCAAGCTGTTTTGAATGAGAGTTTAAGTTTCAGAGAGAATAGACTTACTTATCCAAAGGGCTAAGAAGTTATCAGCAAGATTAGAACTAGAAAGCCTCTTACAATCAATGAACCTAAAAGGCAACCTACTGAATGGGAGAAGATATTTGCAAATAACATATCCAATAAAGGGTTAGTATCGAAAATATATAAAGAACTGATAAAACTCAACACCCAAAAAACAAATAACCCAACTAAAAAATGGCAGAAGACATGAACAGATGTTTACCAAAGAAGACAGAGGACCAATGTTCAACATTTCTCATTGTCATAGATATATAAATCAAAACTACAATGAGATACCACCTACCATGTGTCAGAATGGTTAAAATTAAAAACACAAGATACAAGTGTCAGTGAGAATGTGGAGAAAAAGGAACCCTTGGGCACTGTTGATGGCAATGCAAACTGATGCAACCATATGGAAGACAAAATAAACGTTCACCATAAAATTAAATATATAAAATTAAAAATAGAACTATTTTTTGATCCAGTTATCACACTGGGTATTTACCCAAAAAATACAAAAAAAACAAAAACAAAAACAAAAACAAAAAAAAATCACATTCATTCAAAGTGATATCTGAACCCCTGCACTCACAGCAGCATTCTACAACAGTCCAACTATGGAAGCAGCCTGAGTGGTCATCAACAGATGGATGTATGAAGAAGATGGGCTATGCCAGCATAGCAGAGCCGCCGAGTCTGGCTTACAAAAGCAGAGGGGCCGGATGGAGTGTGTTCTGACAGCAAGCGGGACTTAACATCTGGAAGGTTATAAGCTAACAGCTCTGCTCAGAGAACGGGAGGGCTGGAAGACAATGGGAGGGAGAGTTGTTGAGCCCCAGATGACAGAGCGCAGCTTGGTGGGTAACAAAGGCACTCGTCAGCACCATCTCCCTCACCCATTCCACAGCCAAAATCCCAAAGGGAACCAGTTCCTACAGGGAACTTGCTTGCACCGCGCAAACACCCAACGCTGTGCTTCTGCAGATCCATCCCTCCAGCGGTGGGTCTAACACCCTCCCGGTGCCACAGGGGCCCTCCCAAAGCAGATCACCGAAGGAAAAGAGAGCTGAGCCTGCCCCTCCCACCCCTGTGCACCTTGCCGATCCACCCCAGCTAATATACCAGATCCCCAGCACCACAAGCCTGACAGTGTGCAAGTAGCCCAGATGGGCCACACCACCCCACAGTGAATCCAGCCCCTAGGAGAGGGAAAGAGAAGGCACACACCAGTCTGACTGCGGCCTCAGCAGTGGGCTGGGGGCAGACATCAGGTCTGACTGCGGCCCTGCCCACCAATGCAAGTTATTCAAGACAGCACAGGGGAAGTGCCCCACAGTTCTGCACCACGCCAGGGACTATCCAAAAATGACCAAACGGAAGAATTCCCCTCAAAAAAAGTCCAGGAAATAACGACAGCTAACAAACTGATCAAAAATGATTTAAACAATATAACAGAAAGTGAATTTAGAATAATAGTCATAAAAATAATCTCTGGGCTTGAAAACAGTATGAAGGACAGCAGAGAATCTATTGCTACAGAGATCAAGGGACTAAGGAACAGTCAGGAGGAGCTAAAAAATGCTATTAATGAGCTGCAAAATAAAATGGAGACAACCACGGCTCAGACTGAAGAGGCAGAGGAGAGAACAGGTGAACTAGAAGATAAAATTATGGAAAAAGAAGAAGCTGAGAAAAAGAGATAAAAAAATCAAGGAGTATGAGGGGAAAATTAGAGAACTAAGTGATGCACTAAAGACAAAGCATATATGCATAATTGGTATTCCAGAGGAGGAAGAGAGAGGGAAAGGTGTTGAAGGTGTACTTGAAGAAATCATAGCTGAGAACTTCCCTGACATGGGGAAGGAAAAAGGAAAGAAACCCAAGAGGCACAGAGAACTCCCTTCAGACGTAACTTGAACAGATCTTCTGCACAACATATCATAGTGAAACTGGCAAAATACACGGATAAAGAGAAAATTCTGAAAGCAGCTAGAGATAAACATGCTCTAAAATATAAAGGGAGACCAATAAGACTCGTGACCGATCTCTCTACTGAAACTTGGCAGGCCAGAAAGGAATGGCGGAGATCCTCAATGTGATGAACAGAAAAAATATGCAGCCAAGAACATTTTATCCATCAAGTCTGTCATTTAAAATAGAAGGAAAGATAAAGGTCTTCCCAAACAAACAAAAACTGAAGGAATTCATCACCACTAAACCAGCCCTACAAAAGATCTTAAGGGGGATCCTGTAAGACAAAGTACCAGAGACATCCATCGCTACAAGCATGAAACCTACAGACATCACAATGACTCTAAACCCATATCTTTCTATAATAACACTGAACGTAAATGGACTAAATGTGCCAACCAAAAGACATAGGGTATCAGAATGGATAAAAAAAACAAGACCCATCTATTTGCTGTCTACAAGAGACTCATTTTA